>NC_046155.1:176473239-176552087 GCF_011064425.1 Rattus rattus | reverse complement strand
TTGCTTTTCTCGTGTGTTTGGATATTCCGTGTTTGCTTTGGTGGGAGAATTGGGCTCCGATGATGCCATGTAGTCTTGGTTTCTGTTGCTTGGGTTCCTGCGCTTGCCTCTCGCCATCAGATTATCTCTAGTGTTACTTTGTTCTGCTGTTTCTGACAGTGGCTAGACTGTCTTATAAGCCTGTGTTTCAGGAGTGCTGTAGACCTGTTTTCCTGTTTTCTTTCAGCCAGTTATGGGGACAGAGTGTTCTGCTTTCCCTGCGTGTAGTTTTTCCTCTCTACAGGTCTTCAGCTGTTCCTGTGGGTCTGTGTCTTGAGTTCACCAGGCAGGTCACTTGCAGCAGTCAAGTTGGTCTTACCTGTGGTCCTGAGGCTCAAGTTCGCTCTCGGGGTGCTGCCCACGGGCTCTCTGCGGTGGCAGCAACCAGGAAGATCTGTGCCGCCCCTTCCGGGAGCTTCAGTGCACCAGGGTTCCAGATGACCTTTGGTGTTTTCCTCTGGCGTCCGAGATGTGTGTGCAGAGAGCAGTCTCTTCTGGTTTCCCAGGCTTCTCTGCCTCTCTGAAGGTTTAGCTCTCCCTCCCACGGGATTTGGATGCAGAGAACTGTTTATCCGGTCTGTTTCGTTCAGGTTCCAGCGATTGTCTCAGGCAGGGGGTCCTGCCGCTCCTGGGCCCTCCCCACGGGGCCCAGAGGCCTTATACAGTTTCCGCTTGGGCCAGGGATGTGGGCAGGGGTGGGCAGTGTTGGTGGTCTCTTCTGCTCTGCAGCCTCAGGAGTGCCCACCTGACCAGGCGGTAAGGTATCTCTCCCACGGGTTCTGGGAGCAGAGAGCTGCTGCGGGCCGGGATCCGCGGGTGTGGGACTCCCGGTAAACACAGGACGTGCCCGGTCCTAGAGGAATTCTGCCTCCGTGTGTCCCGAGTTCACCAGGCAGCTTTCTTGCAGCAGAAAAGTTGGTCTTACCTGTGGTCCCGAGGCTCAAGTTCGCTCGCGGGGTGCTGCCCACGGGCTCTCTGCGGCGGCAGCAACCAGGAAGATCTGCGCCGCCCCTTCTGGGAGCTTCAGTGCACCAGGGTTCCAGATGGCCTTTGGTGTTTTCCTCTGGCGTCCGAGATGTGTGTGCAGAGAGCAGTCTCTTCTGGTTTCCCTGGCTTGTCTGCCTCTCTGAAGGTTTCGCTATTGTTCTTAAGTTTGATTTTCTTGTTGTGTCCTGGATTTCCTGTATGTTTTGGGCCAATAGCCTTTTCTGTTTTACACTATCTTTGAGAGTGTGTTTCTCTAAGGGGGTCCTTCATGTCTTTCTTGAAGTCCTCCAGCATCATGATCAAATGTGATTTTAAATGTAGATCTTGCTTTTCTGGTGTGTTTGGATGTTCAGTGTTTGCTTTGGTGGGAGAATTGTGCTCTGATGATGACATGTAGTCTTGGTTTCTGTTGCTTGGGTACCTGTGCTTGCCTCTTGCTATCAGTTTGTCTCTGGTGTTACCTTGTTCTGCTTTTTCTGACAGTGGCTATACTGTCCTGTAGGCCTGTGTGTCAGGAGTGCTGTAGACCTGTTTTCCTGTTTTCTTTCGGCCAGTTACAGGAACAGAGTGTTCTGTTTTCAGGTGTGTAGTCTTTCCTGTCTACTGGTCTTCAGCTGTTCCTGTGGGCATGTGTCCTGAGTCCACCAGGCAGGTCACTTGGAGCAGAGAAGTTGGTCTCACCTCTGGTCCCGCGGCTGAAATTTCTCCTGGGGGGGGGCTTCTTTTGAGCTCTCTGTGAGGGCAGCAACCAGGAGGGCCTGCACAGCCTTTTCCTGGGCTCCCCGTGTACCAGGATCCCAGATGGCATTAGGTGTTTTCCTATGGAGTCAGAAATGTAGGCAGAGTGTAGTCTCTTCTGGCTTCCTAGGCATGTCTGCCCCTCTGAAGGTTTAGCTCTCCCTCCCACGGGATTTGGGTGCAGGGAGCTGTTGACTGGGTCCCTTCAAGTCTGGGCAGGGGACCTGCAGCTTGGTTTGAGTGCCCCTGTCTTCTGCTTCCCAGAGGCCCTATACAGTTTCCTCTTGTGCCAGGGTTGTGGGCAGGGGTGGGCAGTATTAGTGGTTTCTCCTGCTCTGCAGTCTCAGGAGTGCCCACCTGTCCGGGTGGTGAGCTCTCTCTCCCACAGGGTTTGGGAGCAGGGAGCAGTGGGATTTGTGAGAGTTTTATTGAAGGTTTTTGCATTGACATTCATGAAGTAAACTGATCTGAATTTCTCTTTCTTTGTAGGATATATGTGTGGCTTATGTATAAGCATAATTTTGGCATCAAAGAACGAATTGGGTAGTGTTCCTTCTGTTTCCATTTTGTAGAATTAGTATTAAGTCTTCTTTCAAGGTCTGATAGAATTCTGCACTAAATACATCTGATACTGGGCTTTTTATGATTGGGAGACTTTTAATGACTGCTTGTATTTCATTAGGTGTTATGAGACTTCTTAGATTTTTATCTGATCCTAATTTAACTTTGGTACCTGGTATCTGTATAGAAAATTGTCCATTTCATCCAGAATTTCCAGTTTCTTTGAGCATTGGTTTTTGTTGTAGGGTCTGATAATTTTCTAATTTCCTCAGTTTCTGTTGTTGTGTCTTCCTTTTAATTCTGATTTGGTTAATTTGGATATTCTTTCTGTGCCCTCTGGTTGGTCTGGCTATGGGTTTATCTGTCTTGATTTTCTCAAAGAACGAGCTCCTGGTTTTGTTGAATTTTTGTATAGTTCTTTTTGTTTCTACTTGCTTAATTTCAGTTCTGAATTTGATTATTTCCTGCCGCCTATTCCTCCTGGGCGAATTTGCTTCTTCTAGAGCTCTCAGGTGAGCTGTCAAGCTGTTAGTGTATGCTCTCTCCAACTTCTTTTTGGAGGCACTCAGAGCTTTGAGTTTACCTCTTAGCACTGCATTTGTGTTGTCCCACAAGTTTGGGTATGCGTTGTCTTCATTTTTGTTAAATTCTAAAAAGTGTCTAATTTCTTTCTTCCCTGACCAAGTTATTATTGAGTAGAGCCTTGTTCAGCTTTCATATGTATGTGGACTTTCTGTTGTTTTGTTGTTGTTGAAGTTCATGGTCATCTGATAGGACGCACAGGATAATATCAATCTTCTTTTAGGTGAAGTGCAGATTGATGTCATTATGCAGGTAAAGGCAGACAAGATAACACGAATTCTGTGACTTCATGAGAAAGAAGGGCAGCAGGAACAGAAGTTTTAGAAGGAGGGGGATATGGAGAAGGAGCTGGGAAAACATGGCAGATTTTAAGATTCTTCTCTTCACATAGATACAGGATATTGTGAACATTTTTAAGAGATGGGTATATACAGGATTTTATTCTGTCTAGATGGGCAAATTATAATTTATCAATTGGATCAGAGGTTATTTTGTGGTATGTTCTTTCATGTGGTGACCTAATTGAATTCAAGAGCAGGTGCAGTGGTGGGACACACCACGCCACCACTGAATTGGCATGTGTATGCCTGGAATAGTAACATCCCACCAAGGGAACTGTGAGTGAATGCAAAGCAGCATGGCAAGGCGCCACACTGGAGTTGCTTGCAGACCACCCTGGCCAGATGTATCCCAGAAGAGTAGTATGGAGCAGTACAGTCTGCCTGTTTATTTTCTTACAGCTTCTTCTGTGACCAATTATATGGTCAATTTTGGAGAAGGTACCATGAAGTGTTGAGAAGAAGGTATATTCTTCTGTTTTAGGCTAAAATGTTCTGAAGATATCTGTAAAGTCCATTTGATTCATAACTTCTGTTATTTTCACTGTGTCTCTGTTTAGTTTCTCTTTTCATTATCTAAGAGTGGAGTGTTAAAGTCTCTGTGTATTATTGTGTGAGGTACAATGTGTGCTTTGAACTTTAGTAATGTTTCTTTTCCAAATACATGAGCCTTTCATTTGGAGCATAGATGTTCAGAATTCACAATTCCTTTTTGTGAAATTTTTCCTTTGATATATATGTAGTACCCTTCCCCATCTTCTTTGATAAATTTTGTTTGAAAGCCTCTTTTATAGGACTTTAGAATTTCTATGCCAGCTTGTTTCTTGAGGCCATTTGCCTGCATAATTTTTTTCCCAGCCTTTTATTTTGACGTAGTGTCTGTTTTTGTCACTGAGGTATGTTTCCTGTATGCAGCAAAATTTTGGGCCCTGTTTATGTATCCAGCTTCTTAGTGTATATCTTTTACTAGGCAGTCGAGTCTACTGATATTGAGAGATTGTTGATAATGATTGTTGCTTCCTGATATATTTTTTTCATGTCTTCTTTTTTTTTTATTTATTAACTTGAGTGTTTCTTATTTACATTTCAAGTGTTATTCCCTTTCCCGGTTTCCAGCCAAACATCCCCCTAGTCCCTCCCCCTCCCCATTTCTGGGTGTTCCCCTCCCCATCCTCCCCACATTACCGCTCCCCCAACAATCACATTCACTGGGGGTTCAGTCTTAGCAGGACCAAGGGCTTCCCCTTCCACTGGTGATCTTACTAGAATATTCAGTGCTACCTATGAGGTCAGAGTCCACGGTCAGTCCATGTATAGTCTTTAGGTAGTGGCTTAGTCCCTGGAAGCTCTGGTTGCTTGGCATTGCTGTTCATAAGGGGTCTCGAGCTCCTTCAAGCTCTTCGAGTTCTTTCTCAGATTCCTTCAAAGGGGGTCCCGTTCTCAGTTCAGTGGTTTGCTCCTGGCATGCACCTCTGTATTTGCTGTATTCTGGCTGTGTCTCTCAGGAGTGATCTACATGCGGCTCCTGTAAGCCTGCACTTCTTTGCTTCATCCATCTTGCCTAATTGGATGGCTGTATATGTATGGGCCACATGTGGGGCAGGCTCTGAATGGGTGTTCCTTCTGCCTCTGTTTTAATCTTTGCCTCTCTATTCCCTGCCAAGGGTATTCTTGTTCCGCTTTTAAAGAAGGAGTGAAGCATTCACATTTTGATCATCCTTCTTGAGTTTCATGTGTTCTGTGCATCTACGGTAATTCAAACATTTGGACTAATAGCCACTTATCACTGAGTGCATCCATGTGTGTTTTTCGGTGATTGGGTTACCTCACTCAGGATGATGTTTTCCAGTTCCCTCCATTTGCCTATGAATTTCATAAAGTCATTGTTTTTGATAGCTGAGTAATATTCCATTGTGTAGATATACCACATTTTCTGTATCCATTCCTTTGTTGAAGGGCATCTGGGTTCTTTCCAGCTTCTGGCTATTATAAATAAGGCTGCGATGAACATAGTGGAGCACGTGTCTTTTTTATATGTTGGGGCATCTTTTGGGTATATGCCCAAAAGAGGTATACCTGGATCCTGAGGCAGTTCAACGTCCAATTTTCTGAGGAACCTCCAGACTGATTTCCAGAATGGTTGTACCAGTCTGCAATCCCACCAACAATGGAGGAGTGTTCCTCTTTCACCACATCCTCGCCAGCATTTGCTGCCACCTGAGTTTTTGACCTTAGCCATTCTCACTGGTGTGAGGTGAAATCTCAGGGTTGTTTTGATTTGCATTTCCCCTAGGACTAAAGATGTTGAACATTTCTTTAGGTGTTTCTCAGCCATTCGTCATTCCTCAGCTGTGAATTCTTTGTTTAGCTCTGAACCCCATTTTTTAATAGGGTTATTTGTCTCCCTGCGGTCTAACTTCTTGAGTTCTTTGTATATTTTGGATATAAGGCCTCTATCTGTTGTAGGATTGGTAAAGATCTTTTCACAATCTGTTGGTTGCTGTTTTGTCCTAACCACAGTGTCCTTTGCCTTACAGAACCTTTGCAGTTTTATGAGATCCCATTTGTCGACTCTCGATCTTAGAGCATAAGCCACTGGTGTTTTGTTCAGGAAATTTTTTCCAGTGCCCATGTGTTCCAGATGCTTCCCTAGTTTTTCTTCTATTAGTTTGAGTGTATGTGGTTTGATGCGGAGGTCCTTTATCCACTTGGACTTAAGCTTTGTACAGGGTGATAAGCATGGATTGATCTGCATTCTTCTACATGTTGACCTACAGTTGAACCAGCACCATTTGATGAAAATGCTATCTTTTTTCCATTGGATGGTTTTGGCTCCTTTGTCAAGAATCAAGTGTCCATAGGTGTGTGGGTTCATTTCTGGGTCTTCAATTCTGTTCCATTGGTCTATCTATCTGTCTCTGTACCAATACCATGCAGTTTTTATCACTATTGCTCTGTAATACTGCTTGAGTTCAGGGATAGTGATTCCCCCTGAAGTCCTTTTATTGCTGAGGATAATTTTAGCTATCTTGAGTTTTTTGTTATTCCAGATGAATTTGCAAATTGTTCTGTCTAACTCTTTGAAGAATTGGATTGCTATTTTGATGGGAATTGCATTGAATCTGTAGATCGCTTTTGGTAGAATGGCCATTTTTACTATATTAATCTTGCCAATCCATGAGCATGGGAGATCTTTCCATCTTCTGAGGTCTTCTTCAATTTCTTTCTTCAGAGTCTTGAAGTTCTTATTGTACAGATCTTTTACTTGCTTGGTTAAAGTCACACCGAGGTACTTTATATTATTTGGTTCTATTATGAAGGGTGTTGTTTCCCTAATTTCTTTCTCAGCTTGTTTCTCTTTTGTGTAGAGGAAGGCTACTGATTTATTTGAGTTAATTTTATACCCAGCCACTGTACTGAAGTTGTTTATCAACTTTAATAGTTCTCTGGTGGAACTTTTGGGATCACTTAAATATGCTATCATATCATCTGCAAATAGTGATATTTTGACTTCTTCTATTCTGATCTGTATCCCCTTGACCTCCTTTTGTTGTCTGATTGCTCTGGCTAGAACTTCAAGAACTATATTGAATAAGTAGGTAGAGAGTGGGCAGCCTGGTCTGTTCCTTATTTTAGTGGGATTGATTCAAGTTTCTCTCCATTTAGTTTAATGTTAGCAACTGGTTTACTGTATATGGCTTTTACTATGTTTAGGTATGGGCCTTGAATTCCTATTCTTTCCAGGACTTTTATCATGAAGGGGTGTTGAATTTTGTCAAATGCTTTCTCAGCATCTAATGAAATGATCATGTGGATCTGTTCTTTGAGTTTGTTTATATAATGGATCACGTTGATGGTTTTCCGTATATTAAACCATCCCTGCATGCCTGGGATGAAGCCTACTTGATCATAGTGGATGATTGTTTTGATGTGCTCTTGGATTCGGTTTGCCAGGATTTTATTGAGTATTTTTGCATCGATATTCATAAGGGAAATTGGTCTGAAGTTCTCTTTCTTTGTTGGGTCTTTGTGTGGTTTAGGTATAAGAGTAATTGTGGCTTCATAGAGGAATTCGGTAGTGCTCTATCTGTTTCAATTTTGTGGAATAGTTTGGATAATATTGGTATGAGGTCTTCTATGAAGGTCTGATAGAATTCTGCACTAAACCCGTCTGGACCTGGGCTCTTTTTGGTTGGGAGACCTTTAATGACTGCTTCTATTTCCTTCGGAGTTATGGGGTTGTTTAACTGGTTTATCTGTTCCTGATTTAACTTCGGTACCTGGTATCTGTCTAGGAAATTGTCCATTTCCTGAAGATTTTCAGGTTTTGTTGAATATAGGCTTTCATAGTAAGATCTGATGATTTTTTTGAATTTCCTCTGAATCTGTAGTCATGTTTCCCTTTTCATTTCTGATTTTGTTAATTTGGACACACACTCTACGTCCTCTCTTTAGTCTGGCTAATGGTTTATCTATCTTGTTGATTTTCTCAAAGAGCCAACTTTTGGTTCTGTTGATTCTTTCTATGGTCCTTTTTGTTTCTACTTGGTTGATTTCAGCTCTGAGTTTGATTATTTCCTGCCTTCTACTCCTCCTGGGTGTATTTGCTTCTTTTTCTTCTAGAGCTTTTAGGTGTGTTGTCAAGCTGGTGACATATGCTCTTTCCTGTTTCTTTCTGCTGGCACTCAGCGCTATGAGTTTTCCTCTTAGCACAGCTTTCATTGTGTCCCATAAGTTTGGGTATGCTGTATCTTCATTTTCATTAAATTCTAAAAAGTTTTTAATTTCTTTCTTTATTTCTTCCTTGACCAGGTTATCATTGAGTAGAGCACTGTTCAATTTCCACGTATATGTGTGCATTCTTCCCTTATTTTTTTATTGAAGACCAGCTTAAGGCCGTGGTGGTCTGATAGCACGCATGAGATTATTTCTATCTTTCTGTACCTGTTGAGGCCTGTTTTTTGACCAATTATATGGTCAATTTTGGAGAAAGTACCATGAGGAGCTGAGAAGAAGGTATATCCTTTTGCTTTAGGATAGAATGTTCTATAAATATCTGTTAAGTCCATTTGGCTCATGACTTCTCTTAGTCTGTCTACATCTCTGTTTAATTTCTGTTTCCATGATCTGTCCATTGATGAGAGGGGGTGTTGAAGTCTCCTACTATTATTGTGTGAGGTGCAATGTGTGTTTTGAGCTTTAGTAAGGTTTTCTTTTTATGTGTAGGTGCCCTTGTATTTGGGGCATAGATATTTAGGATTGAGAGTTCATCTTGGTGGATTTTTCCTTTGATGAATATGAAGTGTCCTTCCTTATTTTTTGATGAATTTTAGTTGAAAATTGATTTTATTTGATATTAGAATGGCTACTCCAGCTTGCTTCTTCCGACCATTTGCTTGGAAAGTTGTTTTCCAGTCTTTCACTCTGAGGTAGTGTCTGTCTTTGTCTCTGAGATGTGTTTCCTGTAGGCAGCAGAATGCAGGGTCCTCGTTGCGTATCCAGTTTGCTAATCTATGTCTTTTTATTGGGGAGTTGAGGCCATTGATGTTGAGAGATATTAAGGAATAGTGATTATTGCTTCCTGTTATATTCATATTTGGATATGAGGTATGTTTGTGTGCTTTTCTTTGTTTTGTTGCCAAGACGATTAGTTTCTTGCTTCTTCTAGGGTACAGCTTGCCTCCTTATGTTGGGCTTTACGATTTATTATCCTTTGTAGTGCTGGATTTGTAGACAGATATTGTGTAAATTTGGTTTTGTCATGGAATATCTTGGTTTCTCCATCTATGTTAATTGAGAGTTTTGCAGGATACAGTAACCTGGGCTGGCATTTGTGTTCTCTTAGGGTCTGTATTACATCTGTCCAGGATCTTCTGGCCTTCATAGTTTCTGGCGAAAAGTCTGGTGTGATTCTGATAGGTCTGCCTTTATATGTTACTTGACCATTTTCCCTTACTGCTTTTAATATTCTTTCTTTATTTTGTGCGTTTGGTGTTTTGATTATTATGTGACGGGATGTGTTTCTTTTCTGGTCCAATCTATTTGGAGTTCTGTAGGCTTCTTGTATGCTTATGGGTATCTCTTTCTTTAGGTTAGGGAAGTTTTCTTCTATGATTTTGTTGAAGATATTTACTGGTCCTTTGAGCTGGGAGTCTTCACTCTCTTCTATACCTATTATCTAGGTTTGATCTTCTCATTGAGTCCTGGATTTCCTCTATGTTTTGGACCAGTAGCTTTTTCCGCTTTACATTATCTTTGACAGTTGTGTCGATGATTTCTATGGAATCTTCTGCTCCTGAGATTCTCTCTTCCATCTCTTGTATTCTGTTGGTGAAGCTCGTATCTACAGCTCCTTCTCTCTTCTTTTGGTTTTCTATATCCAGGGTTGTTTCCATATGTTCTTTCTTGATTGCTTCTATTTCCATTTTTAATTCCTTCAACTGTTTGATTGTGTTTTCCTGGAATTTTTCAGGGATTTTTGTAACTTTTCTCTATGGGCTTCTACTTGTTTATTTATGTTTTCCTGGAATTCTTTTAGGGATTTTTGTGATTCCTCTCTGTAGGCTTCTACTTGTTCTCTAAGGGAGTTATTCACGTCTTTCTTGAAGTCCTCCAGCATCATGATCAAATATGATTTTGAAACTAGATCTTGCTTTTCTGGTGTGTTTGGATATTCTGTGTTTGCTTTGGTGGGAGAATTGGGTCTGATGATGCCATGTAGTCTTGGTTTCTGTTGCTTGGGTTCCTGGCGCTTGCCTCTACCATCAGATTATCTCTAGTGTTACTTTTGTTCTGCTATTTCTGACAGTGGCTAGACTGTCCTATAAGCCTGTGTTTCAGGAGTGCTGTAGACCTGTTTTCCTGTTTTCTTTCAGCCAGTTATGGGGACAGAGTGTTCTGCTTTCGGGCGTGTAGTTTTTCCTCTCTACAGGCCTTCAGCTCTTCCTGTGGGCCTGTGTCTTGAGTTCACAGGCAGGTCACTTGCAGCTGAAAAGTTGGTCTTACCTGTGGTCCCGAGGCTCAAGTTTGCTCGTGGGGTGTTGCTTTTGTGCTCTCCGTGAGGGCGGTAAACAGGAGGGCGGTAAACAGGAGGGCCTGTGCTGCCTTTTCCTAGGGCCCCTGTGCCCCAGGGTTCCAGATGGTGTTTGGTGTTTTCCTCTGTAATCAGTAATGTGTGCAGCGTGCAGTCTCTTCTGGTTTCCCAGGCGTGTCTGCCTCTCTGAAGGTTTTGCTCTCCCTCCCACAGGATTTGGGTGCAGAGAACTGTTTATCTGGTTGGTCCCTTCAAGTTCCGGCGGTGTCTCAGATGCAGTGGACCTGCTGCTCCTGGGCCCTCCTCTGCGGGAATCCAGAGGCCGTATACAGTTTCTTTTTGTGCCAGGGATGTGGGCAGCGGTGGGCAGTGTTGGTGGTTTCTTCCGCTCTGCAGCCTTAGGAGTACCCACCTGACCAGGAGGTGAGGGCTCTCTCCCACGGGGTTTGGGAGCAGAGAGCTGCTGCGGGCAGGGATCCACCAATTTGGGACTCCCACTAAATACTGGAAGTGTCCGGACCTAGAGGAATTTTGCCTCTGTGTATTCTGAGTTCACCAGGCAGGTCGCTTGCAGCAGAAAAGTTGGTCTTACCTGTGGTCCCGAGGCTCAAGTTTGCTCGTGGGGTGTTCCTTATGAGCTCTCAGCTGCGGCAGCAACCAGGAAGATCTGCGCCACTGTTTCCGGGAGCTTCCATGCACCAGGGTTCCAGATGGCGTTTGGTGTTTTCCTCTGGCGTCCGAGATGTGTGCAGAGTGCAGTCTCTTCTGGTTTCCCAGGCGTGTCTGCCTCTCTGAAGGTTTAGCTCTCCCTCCCACGGGATTTGGGTGCAGAGAACTGTTTATCCGGTAGATCCCTTCAGGTTCTGGCAGTGTCTCAGTCGCAGCGGTCCTGCTGCTCTTGGGCCCTCCTCCACAGGAGCCCAGAGGCCTTATACAGTTTCCTCTTGGGCCAGGGATGTGGGCAGGGGTGGGCAGTGTTGGTGGTCTCTTCTGCTCTGCAGCCTCAGGAGTGCCCACCTGACCAGGCGGTGAGGGCTTTCTCCCATGGGGTTTGAGAGCAGAAGCTGCTGCGGGCAGGGATCCGCCGGTTTGGGACTCCCGCTAAATACCCACTTCCTGATATTTTTGATAGATTTGAAATTATGCTTGTGTACTTCTCTTCCTTTGGACTTTTTGTGAGAAGATTAGTTTCTTGCTTTTCTTGGGCAATGTTTCCCTCCCTGTGTTGGAGTTTTCATTCTATTATCCTCTGTTGGGCTGTACTGTTGGAAAGATATCATCTTCATGGAATACCTTGGTTTATCCTTCTATGATAATTGCTGGTTTTGCTGGGTATAGTGGCCTGGACTGTCATTTTTGGTCTCCTAGTGTGTTATGACAACTGCCCAAGATCTTCTGGCTTTTAAAATCTCTGTTGAGAAGTCTGGTTTAATTCTGATTGGTCCACTTTATAAGTTACTTGACCTTTCCCTTTACTACTTTCTATATTCTTTTTTGCTCTGTGAATTTACTGTTTTTATTATCATGTGACTGGAGGAGTTTGTTTTCTAGCCCCATGTGTTAGGTGCTCTGTAGGATTCTTGCATGTTTATGAGCTTCTCTTTCTTTAGGTAAGGAAAGTTTTCTTCTATAATTTTTTTGAAGTTGTTTGCTGGCCCTTTGATTTGGGGATCTTTACTCTCTTCTATACCTATTATACTTAGGTTCCATCTTTTTATTGTGTCCTGGATTTCTTGAATGTTTTCAGTTGGTAGCTTTTTGCTTTTTGTATTTTCTTTAACTCTTGTGTCATTGTCTTCTATGGTATCTTCTACACCTGACATTCTCTCTTCTATCTCTTCTATCCTTTTGCTGATGCTTGTATTTCTGACTCCTGATCTCTTTCCTAAGTTTTCCACCTCCAGTGTTTCCTCTATTTGTGTTTAAATTAATGTTTCAATTTCCATTTTTAGATCCTAGATGGTTTTGTTCAATTCCTTCATCTGTTTGACTATGTTTTCCTATATTTCTTCAAGAGATTTATGTGTTTCCTCTTCAAGTACTTATACATTTTACCTGTGTTCTTCTGTTTTTCTTTTTCTTTTTCTCCTGTTTTTCTTCAAGGAAGTTATTTGTGTCCTTCTTAAAGTCTTCTATCATATTCATGAGATGAGATTTTTTTATCTGAATCTTAATTTGAGTATTCAGGGCTTGGTTTCATGGGAGAATTAGGTTCTGATATTTTCAAGCAGCATTGGTTTCTGTTGCTTATGATCTTGCACTTGCGTCTCCTTCTCCCCACTTCCACATGCCCATGGCCAGCCACCTTTCCGATCTTCTACTCTTCTCTCACTAAACTTCTCCATGTGGAACCATGGTGTCTGGGTGTGTTCTCTCTGGGCACTTCCAAGATTTAAAACCTAACAAGAGGCAGCAAGAAAAGTTAGCACTAGAAAAGGAGAAAGGGACAAGAGCAGCCAAGAACAAAGAGCTAGAGGGGGTAAGAGAGGGTAAGAGGAAGAGAAGGGGGTAAGCAGCCCCTTATATAGTCAGGCACAGCTGGCTGTTGCCAGGCAACTGTGGGGCAGAGTATATCTGGCTATTCCTAGGTATCTGTGGGGATGGAGCTTAGACTGAATACCAACACCTCTGAATGTAACCTGCCCCTCCTGTGAGCCTAGTTGTGTCAGAAATCCTGGGAGTCCAGCTGTCTCTGTAATTCTGTGGTTCTGGGATATCGTGAGCCTGAGATCCTGTGTGTAGCAGAGCTCCTGGGACTCAAGCTGTCTCTGGGATCTTATATCCTTTTGTGTCAGAGCTCCAGGGAGTCAAGCTTTTTCCAGGTGGTGCAGGAGTGGGTGGGGAGCCAGAGTCCTGAGTCCAATCCAAGCACAGGTGCAAGCTAGAAGAAATGTATGGCTGAGAGTTATGCCAGTGTTGGAGCAGATGGTGTGGCCTCAACTGTGATCTTGTGTGTGTCAGAGCTCCTGGGAGTCAAGCTTCCTCTGAGTGTTGTAGGATTCTTTAAATTTGTTGGGGAGACAACATCCTAGTCTTCTCTGGGCACAGGTACAAACAGGGAAGAACCTGTGTCTCTGGCTGGGCAGAAGTCCCTGAGTCCCTGAGTCCTTGACCTGGGGCTCCAGGTCAAGCTGAGTGTTAGGGCAGATGTTGTAGCCTCACCTGTGATTCTGGGTGTGTCAGAGGTCCTGAGAGTGGAGCTTACTCTGGGTGTTGTGGGAGTGGGTGGGAAGAGCATGACCAGGTCCACTCCAGGCTTCATTTGTTTCTTAAATAAGAAGTGCTAAGAGTCAGTGAATGTGGAACAGAAATATAAGTACACCAAGCCAACAAAGCTCATCAACAGAGTAAGAAGATGTAGAAAGGGGATAATATCATAGAGAAGAACAGGCCTTGTGTAAATGCTTCACCCTTATGAAGGCATCTCTGCAAGCATTTTGGCAGGCATTAATAAATGTGAGAGTTTATTGTAGAAAGAAATTGCTCATGGGCCATAGGCAAATGGAGAAAAAAAGCTATGAGTCCCAGAAACATCACTGACTCCTCTGTTGCAGGTAATGTAGACAGGCTATACCCACATGACTAAAAGATAAAATGGGCTGAATTAGCAAGTTGCCTCAGAGGGAAGATGGAAGGGATAGAATGCTTATGGTTTCAAGATTTTCCCAGAGAATATTTGGTTCTTCCGAATTTTGGGTTAAAATTACTGTAGATCAATTTCTACTCTTGTGAGTATCCTGAAGGACAATTGTGTGTGTGTGTGTGTGTGTGTGTGTGTGTGTGTGTGTGTGTGTGTGTCTAGCATAGCCATTCATAAAACCAAACTTTAAGACATGTGGGACCAAGAACAGTATTTTGTGCAGGATTTTAAAAAATGTGCTTTCTCTCATGTCCGGTGTTGATTTTTGTCTGGGAGTTCATCTTGGAGCTTATCTGTAAACATTCACTTCATTGACTTCTATATCTGTAGATGAAACCCATTCTATATTTCCTGATGTCTCAGTCTTTCCCTCCCACCCAGGTTTCAGTTCTGGAATTAGATGTTATATTAATCCTTTTATGGATAAAAGAGGATATGAGAATTCAGTGACTACAATTGACCACTGGGTCACACCCATACTAACTGACTACATGGTATATATTCACTCAGTGGATTCAACAAAAAGCCTGTCCAAGTCTTGATTTATTCTGGATCTTACGTTCCTCTGTACTTTCAAGATCTATTCTTATATTTTGAAATTATTCCTACATTTTATTTTTAAGTGAAAAATTAATAATATTTTCTGGGATACAGAGTTGTTGTATTACAGATATATATTGTGCAATGAATAATTCAAGATAATTAATATTTTTCTCAACACATATAAATCATTACTGAGAGCTAAGAACAGTGTTCCTGTTAAAGGAGTTAAAGAAAGGTTTGAAGGTGCTGAAGGGGCTTTCAACCCCATAAGAACAACAACAACCAACTAGAGCTCCCAGGGACTAAACTACTACCCAAAGACTGCACATGGACAGACCCATGGCTCCAGCTGCATATGTAGCAAAGGATGATCTTGTTGGGCATCAGTGGAAGGAGAAGCTCTTGGTTCTGCCAAGGCTGGACGCCCCCCCCCGGTGTAGGAGAATGTCAGGGTGGGAAGATGTGGGTGGTTGGGGAGGGGGAATACCCTCATAGAAGAAGGGGGAGGTGGGGTGAGATAGGGGGTTTATGGACTGGAAACTGAGAAAGGGAATAACATTTGAAATATAAATAAAAAATATCAAATAAAAATTATATTTCTGTCTGGGAGTTTATCTTGGAGCTCATCTGTAAACATTCACTTCATTGACTTCTATGTATGTAGATGAAACCCATTCTATATTTCCTGGTGTCTTAGTTTCTCCTACCCACCCAGGTTTCAGTTATGGAATTAGATGTTTTATTAATCCTTTTATGCATATATATATTAGCATAGAGGACTGCTTTTATTAAGATTTAAAGCACCACCAAGCCTCTGGAAAATTAAGCTCCAAATGAGTCACAACCCAACATACGTATTTGTATACAAAGAGGAGCCAATGAAACATATGCAAAATGTACATAGGGAACAGACTGAAACTATGATTCAAGTGAACAGGCAATGCCAAATATAAATTATACCACAAAAGTCACTGTATGACATTGTTTCAGTCAAAGAGAGACATGACAGTCATCCATCATTCCAAATTTTTATTTTTATGATTTTAGTTCCAAAGAGCTAAAATCCATAGGAAATACTATGAATAAATAATTCCCAAATTCATAGAGAAAGGATGACTGTACAGATATTACCAAAACAAGAAAGTGCCTTTTAGAAAGCCTCAGTGAAATATGTGACCATTGCTAAGACATTTATGCTACAACAAATGGCCACATGCTCATGCCCATATGAACAGCACTCACAGACCTTACTGGGTGATGAAAAAATAGGTGAAGTTGCAAATGGACTTGGTGTTGTACAGCACTGACCTCTCAGGCATCATTAGTCACCTACATCCATTCATCTGTGTCTTTCTGTAAAAAGCATATATTACCTACATTTGTTGACTATTGATATTCCCTCATACAAGGAAATGGTGGGCAACTTGTGTGCCTATACATTCACTCTTCTCAGCCACTTGTACAAAATTCTGCCTTAAATGTAGGTGTCCATGGGGTATCTAGAGGACTGGGTGCAGATGTTGGGAAAATTGGGAAAGTTGGAAAAGACTAGAAAGAGGGACTTCCCTCTGAGTGACCACAGAAAAGCCTTCCTCAATGAAAGATCACAACTTTCCTGTGAGGATGCTTTTGGGTGACCATGTCTTTTGTTGGCAAACCCTTACCAGGTCACTGTATGCAAACTCAATAAATTCATGGATTTTTCAGGGGCAATTTTGATGGGATTAAGCCTTGGTTTGTTGAATCCAAAAAGACTTCTCAGTGGTTAAGGGCACCAGCTACTGTTTCAGAGGACTTGGTTTCAATACCCAGATCCACATAACATCTCATACCATCTATGACTCTAACCCAGAAGATATTATTCTCCTTTTTATTCTGTGTTGATAATTAACCCATATGGTACAGAGACATTCATTCAGGCAAATACACATAGACATAAGATAAAAATAAAACAAAATGTCAAGGATCAGTGTTGTTTGTTTGCTACAGAGGACTGGTAGATATTGCTTAGCTCCACCTAACCTAGGGGAAATTCTTGCAAAAGGGTAACATAAATAAGTGACTTTGAAGGGGGAAATTAGATATCATTCTATTTTTATAAATGTGTGTGAAATTTTCAAGAATACACTTAAGTTGAAGAAAAGGCCTCTGTGAGCAGAATATGATAGGGGAAGAAAAATACAGTTTTCAATTACAAATCTGAAAAAGATAAGGGGACAAATGTAACACATTTGTGACTATTGAAATGTGTATGTGAAAACTGAGCACAAGTGCAATATTGACTCTTTCTAAAAGTATCTGAACAAAACTCAATGGTTGATATCTGTAGAATGTCATACAGGTGAAGGCAGGTACAAGATAGAATGAGGCCTGTTATTGGACAAAAAGAAGGATGGATGGGACACAAGTTTGAGGGAAGAGGAGGAGACTGGAACAGAAGGAGACTGGGGAGGAGAAGCCGCTGAGAGAACATGGAGGCTGATGTTAAGTGTATACTCTACACTTTTACAGGATGCTATGAATGTTCTTAAGGGATGAATGTGTATGGGGCTTTGTATGTTTAGGTGGGCAATTATATCTCATCAATTGGATCAGAGGTTGTTGTGTTGTGTGTTCATTCATGTGGCAATTTAGTTTAAGAGAATATGTGGTGGCTGGGACACTAAGCTGCCACAGAATTGGGATGTGTATTTACTAAGTGCTATGTTTAACTGTTAAAGTGTTGGACTGGGGGTTAGATATATTTTATGTTTTTAATACTTCTGGCATAGTGGCAGCCTGCCTTGGGAACTTGATGGGTAGAGAGATTGTTCCTAGGCTCAGAGAGAGGCCATCAGCAGTGTGATATGGGATGGAGCAAAGCAGATGAGAGGCTTTGCTTTCTGAAATTAAGATATCTATCCGATATCTTTGGGCACTGCAGTGCCTGGATCTAATTGGGTTAAATTACAGCATGTTTTTCTATAATTTTACAACAGTAGATGGCGAACCAACATGATGGGCAAGAATCCACTAGTAATCCTAACAGTTGAGAGAAAGGGGTTTTTTTTGTTTGTTTGTTTTTTCCATTTTTCGGAGCTGGGGACCAAACCCAGGGCCTTGTGTTTGCTAGGCAAGCACTCTACCACTGAGCTAAATCCCCAACCCGAAAGTTTATTTTTTTAAGTAAGAGGGGGCTAGGGCCATGTTGAATCACATAATGGCCCAAACACGGGAGCCTTAAACAAGGGCTTGCAGGCTATATGTCCCCTACTGTGTGTTAAGTAGTATCAGCTCAGAGAGTTAGAGACTAAAGCTGATTTTAAAGAAAGTTATGTAAAAGTATTTCAGGATATTCATATTCCTTCTAATGTGGGCTCCATGGGAATTTTGGATTGAAATCCTAGTTAGACAAGTTATTTCTTAATGACAGGTATTATTAGAAAGTGATTTAAATTTGTTTTTAAGAAAAGAGATGGTCCTTCTGTGGGTATTGACAGTCGGCCTGTTTACAAACCCAGACCCTTAGGTCGGCTGTTGGACCATCACACATTGTGGAGCTGCAGGACAGAGCGTTGGTTATGAGAGTGGAATTCTGTTCAAGGGTTATTAAGATGTTGCTCTTTTGTTAGGAGCTTTGCGGAATCTGTACCGAGTCACGTTTGGCTTCAATCCTTACTTAGATAGGGACTGTAGTTTAAGGTCTCTGGAGACCAAGCACTGAATGCTGTGGTGTGTCAACATTTTGGCCTCTTCCTATGTAGGGCTTAGTGATTGTGAGTTGGTAGATGTTAGCACAGGGAGTATAGGGTTCTATTTTTGCCTTCTGCTTAACCTACAAATGAAGTTATGAGGGTTTTACCAGCATGCGTGGTACTGGCTTTGGAATCGGTGTAGAGCTGGTGTCTGGTGCTGCTGTGCATGTGAGTGGCAAATGTGGAGTTCCAAAGTTTGGAATTAGCCCTGTAAACCAAATTGGCAAAGAGCTCACTGTGGTCTTCTCTTCGTGTGCCATATAACCAAGGTCAAGAGATATCAGGCGAAACAAGAAAAAAGAGATTCTGCATATACTCTTGACTTGATTAGTGCTGATACAGAGGTCACAAAGACAGAAAAGTTCAGTAAATGTTCATCAGCAATTTCAGAAAAATATGATGCAGGCCCAGTACAGACACCGTCTGGACCTGAAGGGACCGGGTCAACAGTTTTCTGAACCCAAATCCCGTGGGAGAGAGAGCTAAACCTTCAGAAGGACAGACACGCCTGTAAAGCCAGAAAAGACTACACTCGGCCCACATTTCTCACTCCAGAGGAAAACACCTAACACCATCTGGGACCCCAGTGCACAGGGGCTCTGGGGCAAAAGCAGCGCAGGCCCTCCTGGTTGCTGCCCGCACAGAGAGCTCAAAAGAAGCTGCCCACAAGAAACTTGAGCCACGGGACCACAGATAAGACAAATTTTCTGCTCCAAGCCACCTGCCTGGTGGACTCAGGACACACAGAGGCAAAATTCCTCTGGGACCGGACACTTCCGGTTTTTAGCTGGAGCCCCAAACTCTCTAATCCCGGCCCACAGCTCACTGCTCCCAAACCCCTTGGGAGAAAGAGCTCACCTCCAAGACAGGTGGGCACTCCTGAGACTGCAGAGAGGGAGAGACCACCAATACTGCCCACCCCTGCCCACAACCCTGGCACAAGAGGAAACTGTATAGGGCCTCTGGGAACAGGAAGATAGGGGCACTGGAGCGGCAAGTCCCCTGCAGTCCAGACACTGCCCGGACCTGAAGGGACCCGGTCAACAGATCCCTGCACCCAAATCTGGTCGGGGGGAGAGCTAAACCTTCAGAAGGGCAGACATGCCTGGGAAGCCAGAAGAGACTACACTCTGCCCACATTTCTGAATCCAGAGGAAAACACCTAACACCATCTGGGACCCCGGTGCCTGGGGGCTCCGGAAAAGGCGGGTCAGGCCCTCCTGGTTGCCGCCCTCATGGAGAACTCAAAAGCAGCTCTCCACAAGCAACTTCAGCTGCAGGACCACAGGTAGGACCAACTTCTCTGCTACAAGCAACCTGCCTGGTGAACTCAGGACACACACCCACAGGAACAGCTGAAGACCTGTAGACAGGAAAGACTACACCTGAAAGCAGAACACTCTGTTCCCATAACTTGCTGAAAGAAAACAGGAAAACAGGTCTACAGCACTCCTGACACACAGGCCTATAGGATGGTCTAGCCACTGTCAGAAATAGCAGAACAAGTTAATACCAGAGACAACCTGATGGCAAGAGGCAAGCACAGGAACCCAAGCAACAGAAACCAAGATTACATGGCATCACCAGAGTCCAATTCTCCCACCAAACCAAACACACCAGAAAAGCAAGATCTAGATTTAAAAGCACATTTGATCATGATACTGGAGGGCTTCAAGAAAGACATGAAGAATTCCCTTAGAGAAAAGGAGGAAAACATAAATAAACGAGTAGAAGCCTATAGAGAGGAAATATAAAAATCCCTGAAAGAATTCCAGAAAAACACAATCAAACAGGTGAAGGAATTAAAAATGGAAATAGAAGCAATAAAGAAAGCACAAAGGGAAACAACCCTGGATATAGGAAACCAAAGGAAGAGACAAGGAGCTGTAGATACAAGCATCACCAACAGAATACAAGAGCTAGAAGAGAGACTCTCAGGAACAAAAGATTCCATAGACATCATTGACACAATGGTCAAAGATAATGTAAAATGCAAAAAGCTACTGATCGAAAACATACAGGAAATCCAGGACTCAATGAGAAGATCAAACACAAGGATAATAAGTATAGAAAACAGTGAAGACTCTCAGCTCAAAGTACCAGTAAATATCTTCAACAAAATCATAGAAGAAAACTTCCCTAACCTAAAGGAAGAGATGCCCATAAACATACAAGAAGTCTACAGAACTCCAAATAAATATGACCAGAAAAGAAAATCCTCCCATCACATAATAGTCAAAACACCAAATGCACAAAACAAAGAAAGGATATTAAAAGCAATAAGGGGAAAATGTCAAGTAACATATAAAGGCAGACCTACCAGAATCACACCAGATTTCTCACCAGAGACTATGAAGGCCAGAAGATCCTCAACAGTTGTCATATAGACCCTAAGAGAACACAAATGCCAGCCCAGGTTACTGTATCAAGCAAAACTCTCAGTTAACATAGATGGAGAAACCAAGATATTCCATGACAAAACCAAATTTACACAATATCTTTCTACAAATCCAGCACTACAAAGGATAATAAATGGTAAATCCCAACATAAGGAGGCAAGCTACACCCTAGGAAAAGCAAGAAACTAATCGTCTTGGCAACAAAACAAAGAGAAGAAAAGCACACAAACATAATCTCACATCCAAATATGAATATAACAGGAAGGAATAATCACTATTCCTTAATATCTCTCAATGTCAATGGTCTCAACTACCCAATAAAAAGACATAGATTAACAACCTGGATACACAATGAGCACCCTGCATTCTGCTGCCTAGAGGAAACACACCTCAGATACAAAGAGAGGCACTACCTCAGAGTGAAAGGCTGGAAAACAACTTTCCAAGCAAACGGTCGGAAGAAGCAAGCTGGAGTAGCCATTCTAATATTGAATAAAATCGATTTTCAACTGTCATCAAAAAAGATAAGGAAGGACAGTTAACATTCATCAAAGGAAAAATCCACCAAGATGAACTCTCAATCCTAAATATCTCAATGCTCCATATACAAGGGCACCTACATACATAAAAGAAACCTTACTAAAGCTCAAAGCACACATTGCACCTCACACAATAATAGTAGGAGATTTCAACACCCCACTCTCATCAATGGACAGATCATGGAAACAGAAATTAAACAGAGACATAGACAGACCAATAGAAGTCATGAACCAAATGGACTTAACAGATATTTATAGAGCATTCTATCCTAAAACAAAAGGATATACCTTTTTAGCACCACCTCATCATACTTTCTCCAAAATTGATCATATAATTGGTCATAAAACAGGCCTCAACAGACACAGAAAGATAGAAATAATCCCATGCGTCCTATCAGACCACCATGGGCTAAAGTTGGTCTTCAATAACAATAAGGGAAGAATGCCCACATATACATGGAAGTTGAACAATGCTCTACTCAATGATAACCTGGTCAAGGAAGAAATAAAGAAAAATATTAAAGACTTCTTAGAATTTAATGGAAATGAAGGTACAACATACCCAAACTTATGGGACACAATGAAAGCTCTGCTAAGAGGAAAACTCATAGCTCTGAGTGCCTGCAGAAAGAAACAAGAAAGAGCATATGTCACCAGCTTGACAACACACCTAAAAGTTCTAGAAGAAAAAGAAGCAAATACACCCAGGAGGAGTAGAAGGCAGGAAATAATCAAACTCAGAGCTGAAATCAACCAAGTAGAAAAAAAAGGACCATAGAAAGAATCAACAGAACCAAAAGTTGGTTCTTTGAGAAAATCAGCAAGATAGACAAACCCTTAGCCAGACTAATGAGAGGACACAGAGACTGTGTCCAAATTAACAAAAGCAGAAATGAAAAGGGAGACATAACTACAGAATCAGAGGAAATTCAAAAAATCATCACATCCTACTACAAAAGCCTATATTCAACAAAACTTGAAAATTTGCAGGAAATGGGCAATTTCCTAGACTGATACCAGGTACCAAAGTTAAATCAGGAACAGATAAACCATTTAAGCAACCCCATAACTCCTAGAAAATAGAAGCAGTCATTAAAGGTCTCACAACCAAAAAGAGCCCAGGTCCAGATGGGTTCAGTGCAGAATTCTATCAGACCTTCATAGAAGACTTCATACCAATACTATCCAAAATACTCCACAAAATTCAAACAGATGGTGTGCTACCGAATTCCTTCTATGAAGCCACATTTACTCTTATACCTAAACCACACAAAGACCCAACAAAGAAAGAGAACTTCAGACCAATTTCCCTTATAAATATCGACGCAAGAAAAGAGATGACCGGAATCACCTGGGGATTTTCACCCACAGTTTGGAACTTAGGGAGAATTAGCCACTGACTCCAAGTAGAGAATTGTGATATTTACAAGTTATTAAGGTTAACTAAAGATGTGAGGCTCCGTGTAGAGAGCTTGACAGAATAATATATTTGGGGCTAACGTCCTGCTTTGATATGTTGCTTATTGGTATTAGAATTAATAGAAGGTGTTTAATTTGTTTTATGAATTATCACACTAAAGGCCATATGACTCACTGATGCCAGCTACCGAGGGTTTGTGGTTACTTTTGTTATTTACCACAACAGGAAGCTCAGATTCTCTTAGTGTGGGCTCCACGGAAATTTTGGGTTAATTTCAAGATAGTAAGATAATTAACAGACAACAGTCCATATTACCTTATATAGGTAGATGGTTTTCAAAAATGTCAGAAATCCACAAAATATGAGATTTAAAGGTATTTATCTTTGGTTGAGACATATGCTCCTAACAGTTCCCCTTTGTCAGATTTAATGAAGAAAATGAGCATCTCTACCTCCAAGTGAGGCAATACTTCCTGGCTAGACAGCCGCTGGACAAAAACTGCCTGTTTCATCTGCAGACTAATACTCTTCAAAAAGGGACACCTTATGCAGAATAGTTGTTGATTGGTAATCTCTACCATGCCGGAATTATCAGTCCTTTGAGGTTTCTGCATTTCAAGAGTCTGTCAGTCGATTTTGAGCCAGAAGTCTGAAGACTTGGGCTCACATGTTGCTAACAGAGGACTGTGCTAGTGGAGACTTGTCTCTACAACCTCTCAGTTCTGGAAGCCGTGCTAGGCTTTATATGTTTATAGATAATCGTTCATTCTCAGATTTCTAATGAGGTTGAATGCTGATTATAGTCTCATAGCCAATCAGGCTGTTTACTCTAAAAATAGATATTTTATTAGACAGTTATCAGATAGTATACAAGCTAGTGAGGATATAACACAGACTTTAAGCCTTCCTTAAGCTGGAATGGATACCTAATTGTTATGTTTAACTGTTAAAGTGTGGGACGGGGATTAGATATATTTTATGCTTTTAATTACAAAATGATAATGCTTGTGTTCAGCCTATATTTGAGAGGAAAGTTTTTTTAATTAGACAAAAAAGGTGAAATATAGGAAGTCATGAAGGTGAAGGCACGTACAAGATAGAATGAGGCCTGTCATTGGATGAGAAAGAAGGATGGGTGGGACACAAGTTTGAGGGAAGAGGAGGAGACTGGAACAGGAGACTGGGGAGGAGAAGCCGGTGAGAGAACATACAGACTGATGTTAAGAAGCCACAATTACTCTTATACCTAAACTACACAAAGACACAACAAAGAAAGAGAACTTCAGACCACTTTCCCTTATGAATATCGACGCAAAAATACTCAATAAAATCCTGGCAAAGCGAATCCAAGAGCACATCAAAACAATCATCCACCATGATCAAGTAGGCTTCATCCCAGGCATGCAGGGATGGTTTAATATACGGAACACCATCAACGTGATCCATTATATAAACAAACTGAAAGAACAAAGCCACATGATCATTTCATTAGATGCTGAGAAAGCATTTGACAAAATTCAACACCCCTTCATGATAAAAGTCCTGGAAAGAATAGGAATTCAAGGCCCATACCTAAACATAGTAAAAGCCATATACAGCAAACCAGTTGCTAACATTAAACTAAATGGAGAGAAACTTGAATCAATCCCACTAAAATCAGGAACTAGACAAGGCTGCCCACTCTCTCCCTACTTATTCAATATAGTTCTTGAAGTTCTAGCCAGAGCAATCAGACAACAAAAGGAGGTCAAGGGGATACAGATCAGAAAAGAAGAAGTCAAAATATCACTATTTGCAGATGATATGATAGTATATTTAAGTGATCCCAAAAGTTCGACCAGAGAACTACGAAAGCTGATAGACAACTTCAGCAAAGTGGCTGGGTATAAAATTAACTCAAATAAATCAGTAGCCTTCATCTACACAAAAGAGAAACAAGCCGAGAAAGAAATTAGGGAAATAACACCCTTCATAATAGACCTAAACAATATAAAGTACCTCGGTGTGACTTTAACCAAGCAAGTAAAAGATTTGTACAATAAGAACTTCAAGACTCTGAAGAAAGAAATTGAAGAAGACCTCAGAAGACGGAAAGATCTCCCATGCTCATGGATTGGCAGGATTAATATAGTAAAAATGGCCATTTTACCAAAAGCGATCTACAGATTCAATGCAATCCCCATCAAAATAGCAATCCAATTCTTCAAAGAGTTAGACAGAACAATTTGCAAATTCATCTGGAATAACAAAAAACCCAGGATAGCTAAAACTATCCTCAACAATAAAAGGACTTCAGGGGGAATCACTATCCCTGAACTCAAGCAGTATTACAGAGCAATAGTGATAAAAACTGCATGGTATTGGCACAGAGACAGACAGATAGACCAATGGAACAGAACTGAAGACCCAGAAATGAACCCACACACCTATGGGCACTTGATTTTTGACAAAGGAGCCAAAACCATCCAATAGAAAAAAGATAGCATTTTCAGCAAATTGTGCTGGTTCAACTGGAGGTCAACATGTAGAAGAATGCACATCGATCCATGCTTATCACCCTGTACAAAGCTTAAGTCCAAGTGGATCGAGGACCTCCAGATCAAACCAGATACACTCAAAGTAATAGAAGAAAAACTAGGGCAGCATCTGGAACACATGGGCACTGGAAAAAATTTCCTGAACAAAACACCAATGGCTTATGCTCTAATATCAAGAATCGACAAATGGGATCTCATAAAACTGCAAAGCTTCAGGCAAAGGACACTGTGGTTAGGACAAAACGGCAACCAACAGACTGGGAAAAGATCTTTACCAATCCTACAACAGATAGAGGCCTTATATCCAAAATATACAAAGAACTCAAGAAGTTAGACCGCAGGGAGACAAATAAACCTATTAAAAAATGGGGTTCAGAACTAAACAAAGAATTCACAGCTGAGGAATGTCGTATGGCTGAGAAACACCTAAAGAAATGTTCAACATCTTTAGTCCTAGGGGAAATGCAAATCAAAACAACCCTGAGATTTCACCTCACACCAGTGAGAATGGCTAAGATAAAAAACTCAGGTGACAGCAGATGCTGGCGAGGATGCGGAGATAGAGGAACACTCCTCCATTGTTGGTGGGATTGCAGACTGGTACACCCATTCTGGAAATCAGTCTGGACATTCCTCAGAAAATTGGACATTGAACTACCTGAGGATCCAGCTATACCTCTCTTGGGCATATACCCAAAAGGTGCCCCAACTTATAAAAATTCATGTGCTCCACTATGTTCATAGCAGCCTTATTTATAATAGCCAGAAGCTGGAAAGAACCCAGATGCCCTTCAACAGAGGAATGGATACAGAAAATGTGGTACATCTACACAATGGAATGTTACTCAGCTATCAAAAATAATGAGTTTATAAAATTCGTAGGCAAATGGTTGGAACTGGAAAATATCATCCTGAGTGAGGTAACCCAATCACAGAAAAACACACGTGGTATGCACTCATTGATAAGTGGCTATTAGCCCAAATGCTTGAATTACCCTAGATGCCTCAGGACCACAGGTAAGACCTGTGGGGCTTTACCATTTATTATCCTTTGTAGTGCTGGATTTGTAGAAAGATATTGTGTAAATTTGGTTTTGTCATGGAATATCTTGGTTTCTCCATCTATGTTAATTGAGAGTTTTGCAGGATACAGTAACCTGGGCTGGCATTTGTGTTCTCTTTAGGGTCTGTATGACAGCAGTCCAGGATCTTCTGGCCTTCATAGTTTCTGGCTTAAAAGTCTGGTGTGATTCTGATAGGTCTGCCTTTATATGTTACTTGACCTTTTTCCTTACTGCTTTTAATATTCTTTTCTTTATTTTGTGCGTTGGTGTTTTGACTATTATGTGACGGAGGTGTTTCTTTTCTGGTCCAATCTATTTGGAGTTCTGTAGGCTTCTATGCCTATGGGCATCTCTTTTTTGGTTAGGTAGTTTTCTTCTATGATTTTGTTGAAGATATTTACTGGTCCTTTGAGCTGGGAGTCTTCACTCTCTTCTATACCTATTATCCTTAGGTTTGATCTTCTCATTGAATCCTGGATTTCCTGTATGTTTTGGACCAGTAGCTTTTTCTGCTTTACATTATCTTTGACAGTTGAGTCAATGGTTTCTATGGAATCTTCTGCTCCTGAGATTCTCTCTTCCATCTCTTGTATTCTGTTGGTGAAGCTTGTATCTACAGCTCCTTGTCTCTTCTTTTGGTTTTCTATATCCAGGGTTGTTTCCATGTGTTCTTTCTTGATTGCTTCTATTTCCATTTTTAATTCCTTCAACTGTTTGATTGTGTTTTCCTGGAATTCTTTCAGGGATTTTTTCGATTCCTCTCTGTAGCCTTCTACTTGTTTATTAATGTTTTCCTGTGTTTCTCTAAGGGAGTTCTTCACGTCTTTCTTGAAGTCCTCCAGCATCATGATCAAATATGATTTTGAAACTAGATCTTGCTTTTCTGGTGTGTTTAGATATTCCATGTTTGTTTTGGTGGGAGAATTGGGCTCCGATGATGCCATGTAGTCCTGGTTTCTGTTGCTTGGGTTCCTGTGCTTGCCTCTCGCCATCAGATTATCTCTAGTGTTACTTTATTCTGCTATTTCTGACAGTGGCTAGACTGTCCTATATGCCTGTGTGTCAGGAGTGCTGTAGACCTGTTTTCCTGTTTTCTTTCAGCCAGTTATGGGGACAGAGTGTTCTGCTTTCGGGCGTGTAGTTTTTCCTTTCTACAGGCCTTCAGCTGTTCCTGTGGGCCTGTGTCTTGAGTTCACCAGGCAGGTCGCTTGCAGCAGAAAAGTTGGTCTTACCTGTGGTCCCGAGGCTCAAGTTTGCTCGTGGGGCGTTGCTTATGAGCTCTCTGCGGCGGCAGCAACCAGGAAGATCTGCGCCACTGTTTCCGGGAGCTTCCATGCACCAGGGTTCCAGATGGCGTTTGGTGTTTTCCTCTGGCGTCCGAGATGTGTGCAGAGTGCAATCTCTTCTGGTTTCCCAGGCGTGTCTGCCTCTCTGAAGGTTTAGCTCTCCCTCCCACGGGATTTGGGTGCAGAGAACTGTTTATCCGGTAGATCCCTTCAGGTTCTGGCGGTGTCTCAGTCGCTGCGGTCCTGCTGCTCTTGGGCCCTCCTCCACGGGAGCCCAGAGGCCTTATACAGTTTCCTCTTGGGCCAGGGATGTGGGCAGGGGTGGGCAGTGTTGGTGGTCTCTTCTGCTCTGCAGCCTCAGGAGTGCCCACCTGACCAGGCGGTGAGGTCTCTCTCCCACGGGGTTTGGGAGCAGAGAGCTGCTGCAGGCCGGGATCCATGGGTTTGGGACTCCCGGTAAACACAGGAAGTGCCCGGTCCTAGAGGAATTCTGCCTCTGTGTGTCCCGAGTTCACCAGGCAGGTCGCTTGCAGCAGAAAAGTTGGTCTTACCTGTGGTCCCAAGGCTCAAGTTCGCTAGCGGGGTGCTGCCCACGAGCTCTCAGCGGCGGCAGCCTTCTTCAAGTTCTTAAATGCTGAGGCCCTCCAAATTCCAATTTTATGTCAAAAACACGTTGAATCTTCTGGTCTTTGAAACTTCTAGATTTTGAATAGAATTGGACCCTTCAGTGTCTTAACCTTCTTGAGTTCTGTAGTTTGTATCTTGGATATTCTGTACTTCTTTGGCTAACATCGACTTATTAGTGAGTATATATCATGCATGTCCTTTCCTTCTGAGTTCATGATCATTATGATCATTTCTAGTTCCATCCATTTGCCTTGGGAACTTTCCAGTGCTGCCCTGACTGCAAGAAGTTCTGATCTCAGGAGGTCTCTGTACGGGCCACCACTTGTCACACCCAACCTCGACCAGCAAGGAAGACACGACCAGCAAAGATCTTCTTCAAGCAGTTTTACTCAGGAACCTAGATACAATCTTCTGACCGACCATCAATTTGAAGTGAGATTTTCCTCTGCTTGTTAATGGATTTTTGGGTCTTTTGTTTGTTTTGTTGGGTTTTTTTTGGTTGTCTGTTTGTTTACAGAATACAAGTTTCTTGGAAATGAATTATTATTCCAGGAGAAATAATTCCATATTAATATCTGGATTATGAATATTCTTTAGGAAGATATAGCACTGTAAGCTTCCTTATTTCTTTAATCTTTATTGTGCTTTATACTCTTCCAGCCATTTAAATTTTCCTCACCCTCTTTTTATGCTTCCTCATGGCAGCTGTATCCTACTGTCTTGTCTAGAGTTTCACTGTTAAGGTTTGGTCTTTGTTGTAATTCTACATTCTGTCCTCAAGACTTGATTGTAACAGAAATAAGAGATTTCCCACATAATCTCAACAGATACTATGTGATCTTTCCCCCTAGTTAATTGTGATTGGTAAAGATGCAGATAGCCAATAATGATGCAGAAGGGATAATGTCAGGGTTTAGGGTTTTTGTGCTTGGGGATTCAGAGGAGAACCACAATGGAAAGAAGATGAGGAGGAGTAGAAAGTCCCCATGGCCTAGGAGTCAGAAAGCATGGCCCTGAGGAATGGATAATTGTATTTAGTAATACCCCAGAGAAAACATAGTAAGCAAAAACTTGGGGGTTATGGATAAGAAAGTAGATTATAATTGCATGGATTGTAGATATCTGCCCAGATCTTGTGCTGTTTAAGGCTTATTGGAAATATAAAGGTTCTTTTTGTCTTTTATCTGTAAACTAAATGGTCAAAGGCAAGGTAGAAATGCCAGATTGGCATTAAAAGTTTCACTAACACTCTACCAGTTTCCTCCCCAAGCTGCTTTTATCTTTTTCAGGCTACTTCAGTTCTGTGAAGATATATTCAAATCTAAAGCTAGATGTAGGGTTCACAAATAAGAAAGAATACAGGGCATTTGATTTTAGGAGACTTCATTAGTTCACTTACTATCATTTTCAACATTTAAGTCAGGAAACTGCAAATATCTGACATGTATGGTCATAAGCAGCAGCTATAATCATACACACTATTTTTGGAGTCATCTAACACCTCAATCTCTTATGACCATCCCTTCCCCACTTTCTGCAATGATTCTTATGACCTGTTAGAGGGACAGTGTGTCATAAGCCCCATTTAGTCCTGAGCATTTGATGGTGTCATAAGGCTTACATATTTGACCAGTTGTGAAATGGCTTTCATCTGCTCCGGACAGGTCTAATCAATTGCTGTAATGGTAAGTTATGGAAGATGGTTCATTACTGTGAGTATTTAGCAGAGTTATGGTACTATGTTTAATTCTATGGTGCATAATATGTCTAGTTACAAGTTCTTGACCCCAATACTGGTACCAGGTATGGATATAACTTGTTGAACGAGACTTATTGCCAAATGGATTGTGATTACTTGATGCCACATTATTTGTTTATTTTGTTTGTTATATTGTGCCAGTTGGTATGGATTTCCAGGCCAGGCATATCTTAGCTCTCAGTGTTCACAGGCAGCTAAAACAGATGATTGCTTTTTTTATCCATCTTTTCCTTTTAATACACTAAAAGCCAAGCAATAGAGATGAGGCTTTCCGAAGATATCCTGACTCTGGGACATTTATTTCTTATCCTGTGGTGTCTAGTATGGGGTTGTTACCCTTTAATGATAGCTCCAATTAAATGCTCAATAAATATCAATGTGTATATTTGAGGAAATTTGCATATGATAATTTTGAAATCCCTTTATGTCTACACACACACACACACACACACACACACACTTTTCCAAGTTCCACTCTATCTTTACACATACCCTGACATTAATCTTTGCTGTAACTTAATTTCTCTTCTTTCCATAGTGATAGTTTGTTGTATCCACCATCCCTTTAAGTTCTACTTGCATGACCCATGACTAATTACTAATCTCCATGGTTATTCTAAATGAAGTGTAAACATGATGTTTCAAGGCTAGTACCTGCAAATGAGAGAAAACATATGATTCTTTTACTTACGGGTATAGGTCTGGTCATTCAGAACAAGAATTTCAAGCTCCATCCATTTATCTATAAGGTATACCATTTTCTCCACTATTTTTTGATGAGATCAAATGGGAGAGAAGCTGGTGATTTTGTTTCAGCATTGAGAAAAATGCAAATTTTTCCTTTATGTCTGCAGAATTCCAAAAACATATTCTGAAATGTACTTACATAAATGCTGATGGACGTAGCTTATTTAATATATATAGAGAGAGACAGATTGTTTTGAGAACATAGTGTTTGATTGGATGCACAATTAGTTTGGGCAATTTCATTTGAGGACAAAACATTCTAATATCCCCCACACACACATAAGGCCATACTGGCAGAAACAAATAATTTTTTCCAAATGTGGTGTGGAGAACCAATGACTGTAATTGTGATTACACAACCAAAATATGTTTGGAAGGCTGCTTACATGAACTTGGGAAATTTTTTAAAACCTATGTCACCAAAACACCCTCTCACCCTTTTTCTTTCATCTTTCTGCTTCAAGAAAGAATAATAGCATAAGGACTAACATTGTCAAAAACCTCCCATCTCCCATAATAAAGTACTTATATGTCCAGTCCACGAAAAATATATGTTGACATTACAACTACTAAAATTAGAAAAGGGAAGCACCATTTTTCTTTCATGTCCTCCTCAAAGGTTAAATTTCCACAATGCATAGGCATGTGCAGGACATGGTTTTATTATTATGCCTCTGGCCTAATAGAAGCCAGTCACCAAATTTCAGGTAAAAGAATGGAAAATTTTCAGTACTAAACTGAATAATAAATTCAAAGGTGCCTTCATTTTCATACCCAGAATCTAAACTTAAACCTCTGGAACCTGAAAGTACTTAAGTTAAAGATCTTGGAGGACTTAAGCCTTGTGATCTCAACAGAATAAAAACATCTTGATGATGCAAACTTGTGGATAAAGGGGTGAAACAAGTGAAAAGTGAGAAGAGACTTTGGTAAAATAGTGGACCATGTGTGCAGTGGATCAGGTCCATTTGGTCAAAGTTGTAAACAACCACTGGAGCTTAGTCAGAAATGAGAAGAGACCTGCTATGAAACATACCTTATCTAACTTGACTCAGTTTGCCTCCTTGGGATTGTGTCCTCCAATTGAAAGAGCATGAGTGAGTCTTGACTTAGAACACTGTACAGGTTTTGACCAACATCACATTTCTTAACCTGGATCTACAATTTTTCTAGTTTAAAATAAAATACTATTACAAATGAATGTACTCTGGCTTGGAAAACAGAGGGATAGCTAAAAACCTGTGAGGAATAGAGAAAAACTTTCTCTAAAAGCAGTTCAGAGACCTGAGTATTTACATAGTCATCTGTACTGGGGAAAATACAGAAGTTTCCTTCCCATAATAGAAATGATGTAGAAAACCCATGACAGGAAGGACCTGCCCAGAATATGACAGATGCATATTGGCTGATGTTACAGAACATGGTCAGACTGTCCCAGGAACACAGCTACAAACATTACCAGGAGTCATCATGATCTCCATGCTCACCATGCTGCTGTACCTTGGTGAGATATGAAAAGGGGGGGGTGGACACTTAAATCTGTAAGGGAACCTACTCAATAGCCAATTTAATTTCACATGGACACCCCAGGGAATCCATTCTGGTTCTAAATGTGAAAAAGCTCTGAGGAAAACTTTTTTTCCAGGTCTCATTTTGGAACACAGGACTAAAATACAGGCAGGTAAGTGACTCCAGCCATCCCAGTATTTGATTCTTCGCTCTGAGGAGTAAACCTTTATTTCACTTTCTAATGAGTCAGTTCCTCACAATAGTAATAAAAAAGAAAATATTTAAGGGCTAATGTCTTGTTCCCTGGGAGTGTTCTGTGCAAAGAGCTATTGTCTGAAGGATTGTGTACTCGGATTCAGCCTTTGATTTCTTTGCAGGACACCTTCCAAGGCCCATCATCTGGGCTGAGCCAGGCTCTATGATTGCCATTTATACATCTGTGACTATCTGGTGTCAGGGGTCTTGGGAGGCCCAGAAGTATCATCTGTATAAAGAGGGAAATGTAGATCCTTGGGACATTCAACTCCCTCTGGAAACCAGGAATAAGGCTAAGTTCAACATTCGATACATGACAACCACTTATGCAGACACATATAAGTGTTACTATGAGAGTGCTGCTGGTTTTTCAGAGCACAGCGATGCCATGGAGCTGGTGATGACAGGTAAGAGGACACTCAGGGGACCCAGTACGGCTCTATCATAAGAAAATCTATTCTCCATGAGCACTTTCCTCAGAGTCGAATCCTGGAGGACAATATGGGTAGCTCTAGTTCATTTCACATACTTCTCCTTGTATCCTAGGAGCCTATACAAATCCCAGCCTGTCAGTCTGGCCCAGTTCTGATGTGATCTCTGGAGTTTCCATAGCCTTTAAGTGTAGCTCATCCATGGGATTTGGCAGATTCATTCTGATCCAGGACGGAAAAGACAGCTTTCCATGGACCCTGGACTCACAACGACATGACAACCAATCATTCCATGCTACTTTTGTTCTGGACACTGTTACTCCCAACCACAATGGAACATTCAGATGCTATGGCTCTTTTAGAAATGAACCACATTTGTGGTCGAAATCAAGTGATCCCCTTATCCTCATGGTATCAGGTAAGCAACACACACACACACACACACACACACACACACACACACCTATCAACTTTAGTTTATTGGGTCACTTGGGTCTTTTTCCTAATATGATCTGTAGCCTTGAATATGAGGGAGAAAACCCTGAGGTTAAAAATCTGTCTGGTTTAAAAGACATTCACCACCACCACCCCAATACAGGGATGCAGTCAGAATTCCCTTATTCATGTGGCTTCCTCTATGACTCATTGTAATTTAGCAGTGGCAGTTGAGAATGATCAACAATTGATGAAATGATCATATAATGTCTCTGTCCTAATCTTCTTCCTATTTTGTAGTAAAACACCATGATCTCAATAAAGCAACTCAGTGAGAAAGGGGTTTATTCCATCTTATTTTGTATGGAGCTCCCTGAAAGCAATTAGATGTAGGCATGCAAGTAAGAACTGAATTAGGGATCACAGCTCACATGTTTACTTGCCAATGGCTTACAGTATTGCTTTCTTACACCATCCAGGTCTAATCACTCATGATTAGACTCAACCACAGTGTTCTGGGATCTCCTACATCAATAAATTAGAAAAATCTTTCCACTGACATGCCTTTAGTCCAATATGATAGATTAATTTTATCTATTGCAGTTGCCTCTTTCCAGATTAATCTAGCTTATATTAAGTTAGCAAAACCTAATAAGAACCTTCTTCAGTGGCAGACACTCTCCTTCATTATCCTAAGACCATGTGCCCAGATTCATGTTAATAGTTGGACAACAGAGGCTTTTGGTACAGGTATTGCACAGATTCAGTTGGGCAGTTCTAAGTCCCTTGTAGTCTCTATCCTTCCCATATATTCAATGATAAGAGCTTTGTATTGCATTGGTGAGCTGAACTGTGCTGTTCACAGAAATATAAGAACCCAGAGACACAAAATATTGTCTGCAATAGAGTAATATCCTTCTGAAATTAGTATCCTGTTGAAGTAGAAAAAACAACATAGTAAAGTGTTATGAACTCTAATGTTCATCTCTCCATCAATTTCTGGCAGAAACCAAGAACCAGTCTCCTACACACACTGAAGATGGTAAGTGAAATCTCTCCTGGGAGGTGGTTATAGCAACTTACAGAAGTTAAGAAAGTAGGAGATCTGAATTTGTGACTTAGATAATATGTTCTTTCCACAGTTTAGGGTTCAATTTCTCTCAACATGAATTTCAGACCTTCCTTTAGCGGAACTTCTGATCACTTAGGTTACTGAAATTTCTGACAAAGATTCTTCCTATGCTCTAGCTCCATGGCCTAATTTTATTGAATAATATTGGAAAATTAAAATGTTCTTTTGAGATTCAGACATGAGGGAAAAGTCACTTTCGCTGAGTTTTTCTTGATTTCTGCTAATATAAAGGAACAAGTTTGCCCATACCTTTAATTTACTCCTAATGCTTTTCTTGACTGTGACATCCTGGGTAAGGAGGAGGCTCATCCACCAAATCCCAGTTCTGAAATCACTATGTCCCCTTTGCCACAAATATGGTGGCACAGCATACTGGAGCAGACTCAGAGCTGGTGCTAGATATTTACTATTGAGTTCAAGCCCCAGCTTTTTATATTCATTCTAAATGACATGGGTCAAATAAAATGGTCTCTGTGAACCATAATATTCTCACCTATAACTGACTGTATAGAGACTATATTTCCATGTTGAATAGTTACCATATTGGAGGCCCTGAGTGGCCTAGTCATGTAATAGGTACTTGAGTACAACATCATTCTGTCATGTATGATGTCAATTGTGCCTAAGGACTGACAACATACCAGAAGATTTTGACTGGAGTCTTGGTGTCATTCCTCCTACTTTTATTACTCCTGCTTCTTCTCATCCTCATTCGATACCGGTATAGTTGCAAAAAGAAGGCTAGTAAGTATAGTGTGAGTGCCTTGGATGTCTGCAGGTGGTGGGCAGAGAAAACATAATCTCAAGACGTGTACAAATTTCAAAGATATTGCAATATTTTCCACCTCCCTTTGTATTGGTATGGTCATAGCAAGGGATTTAACAGTCCCTTTTTTCCTCCAAAAATTTCTATTGGTGGAGCCTTCCTAGCTGATGCTTTTTCAATTCATGCAGCTCAAAGAGATGCCAACTTACAAGTGACTTCAGGGGTTCCAGAAACAACATACAGAGATAGACTCCACCAGAAGAGGTAATTTCTGTCCATAGATTAAAGCCTCCTATCTGCCATATACCTCATTTCTACCTGATTGTCACTGTCTTCACAGCTCCAGCCCAGATGCTACCATCAATGAAAAACACCTATGTGAGAATATCAGAGATCTGGGGAAGGGGATTATTTAGACCTCAGAATCAGAGAACTGATGGGGAGGGTTTTGGATCAGCACTTGGAGAGAAAGAACTTTCACAATGGATCTAGAAATGTCACCACATTCCCTGATTCTCTCTCTCCTTATGGGACAAGGACATGGGTCTGAGTCAAAGAGATACCAGACCCTGTAGCTAAGAATTGACTCCTTTCTTCTGACATGACAGATGATTCTGTGAAAAACACACATTCTGAGGACAATGGAGAGCTGGACAGTTGGGTGAGACTCCTGCCCCATTCACATTGATAAGAATGTTTGGCCTAATAGTACTTTGTGCAAGTAAGAACTACATAGGACCCCTCCATTTTGGAAGAGTTTGACTCTGTGAACTATATCTCCTTGCTTTCCCTATGACTGTGTGAACCTCCTCTACAGCCTCTTTTCTGGATGTATGTCATCTGTCTGTTGCTTAGCATCAGGTGCTTCATCTCTTAGAAGGACAGTTGTGTCAATGAGCCCTTGCCACTGCCACCACACCAATCCACATATATTCACTCACCCTGTTATCCACAGAGAATTTCTTTTTTATAAGTTTGAGGAAATTTTATTAGGCTTTAAAAGAAAAAAAGAACAGGCATTTGGTTAATCTTAGCAGCTGCCTGGTGGAGAAAGAGGAAATGAAGAAAATAAATTGGGGGGAAACCACACTGTTTGGGTAGAGCTAGGATGAAGACAAACTATGTGGTCGGATGAACCCACAAAGCAGGGAGATTAGCTTTAAAGAAAAAGTAAGGAATCACAAAGTGTTGGGAAAGTGTTTTTAGAACATATATACAAAAATAATTAAAGTTATGAAATAACTCAGAATAGTAGTCATATTTACAAAAATGTGTGGAACTATAAGCTACAGCTGAGATCATTTTTTCTTCTGGATCTTCATAGAGTCTGTGAACAAAGAAAAGAACAGAGCTCCTCGTCCACTCTAAGCTTACCTCAAGGCTAGAAAATGAGAGGTGTATAACTGAAGAATGTTAGTGGTGTAGAAAATGAAACAGAAGATATAGAGTGTGTGAGTCACACAGGGTCAGTGTGAATCATAAAAGAAAATTCTGACTAGGTTTATTCTGAGTTTAACCCTGAATGAAGAAGTCCTTATGCACTGGCACACATAGGCAGAAAATGCAGTAGATGCAAAGGACTTCAGACATGAAGATATAGCTGGAGCTGAGGAAACAGGAGTCTGTGTAAGAATAAAAGGCTGGAACTATGGGAAGGAAGTTTCCAGACTCTCCAAGTTCTGGGGGAAGCATCTGAAGGCCCCATCAAGAATGATAGAATGTGACTTAAATTTCTAAAGCGTCTCCTGGCTACAGGAGATACTGGATGGAACCAGGAGTCACTTTATCCACTTTATTGTCTCCTTGCTGCAGAGCCCATCTGATAAAGACCCCCATGGAATTGTGTATGCCCAGGTGAAACCCTCCAGACTTCGGAAGGTAGAAATGTCCCACTGTCAGGAACCTTTTCCTCAGGAACCTTTTCCCTCAGGTTCATCCCAACCCAATAAGTTATTAACACTAAACACATGCCTTCTTCCAACTCTATCCCACTCCAGGATACTACATCCTGGAGACCCAAAGAGACCCAGGTTGTAACCTATGCCCAGTTTTGCAGCAGGACTCAGGAATATGACAACCACTGAGACCAGCAAGCAGCCAATGCAAGAAGAAGACCCAGACCCAACATTCCATGAATGAAAACTAGAAATTTTCTAAGACAGTATTTGTTTCCAGTGGACTCTGTTTAATTAATGCCAGCCATCATGAATCATGGGTCATCAGAAACTTCTTAGAATTTTGGGAATACACTTTATTCTTTGTTCAGAGATAACAAATATCCTTATATTTTGTAAATAAAGCTAAATCTTTCTCAATAAACAATTCATAAAATGAGAAACAAATGAAGTGAAATGTTGTGAATTGAATGACAATGTAACCAGGGCACACTGATCAATGAAACTGGAATTTTCAGATCCATGAATAAATGCACAAGCAAACAAAATGTCTTCAAAATCAATGGCCTTGTTTGTCTATTATAATGAGAATATAGAATTAAAAGAAATACAACTATCCCAGATGAGGAAATGGTGATGTAAGACAAGCCACTGGCTCTGTCTGGTAACTAGCTGGAAGTTTGTGATGGAGGAGGATCTGAGGAGTCTATAGAAGTGACCATAGCTGAGATTCTTACAAGAGGAGGACATAGAGACTTAAGGGGCTACCTCCTACAACCAAGCAGGACTTCCAGAGGAGGCACGGGGACATCAAGCAAGCCAAAAAAAACTTTCAACCCATTTTGTCTTGCCTACAAAATGTGTAGGAATAAAATGGAGCACAGCCAATCAATGATTGCCCCAACCAGAGTTCCATCCCATGGGAAAAAGCCACCTCCTGCCACTATCAATCATACTTTGCTATACTTATAGACATGAACCTGGCATAACTATCTTCTGAGAGGATTCATTCAGCAGCAGATGGAGACAGATGTAGAGACCTACAGCCAAACACAAGGTGGAGCTTGGGGAGCCTTGGGAAAGAGTGTAGGTTAGAAGTGAGCAAGCCAAAGGGATCAAGTACACCACAAAACCTACAGAATCAACTGACCTGGAACTATGGTGGCTCTGGGGCACCTACTGTGGAGCATGCAGTAGCTGGACTTACACGCCCTACATATTAGCAGCAGGTGTGCAGCTTGGTATTCATGTGGGTCCCTTAACAAGTTGATCAGGTGCTGGCTCAATCAGTGTACCCTGCCTTTGGATCCCCTTTCCAACCTAGACTGCCTGGTTGGGCCTCAGTAAAAGAGGATGTGCATAGTCCTGCTGGGACTAGATGCCCCAGGATAGGGTGGTACCCAAGGAGCTTCACATTCTCTGAGAAGAAAGAAAGAGGGAAGGGATGGACAGGAATTTATAAGGGTGGGACAGGGAATAGAGGAGGGAGGAAGGCTCTGATCAGGATGTAAAGTGAATAAAAAGTAATAAATTATTGGAAAAACAAATGAATAAAATAAGGATTCAGATACAGCTTAATGACAGAGTTCTTATTTATCACTTGTAAAGCCCTGGACCTCATTCCTAGCAGTGGAATATGAATAGGAAAAGGGAGAGAAAAGGGGAGATGGATAGGAAGGAGAGGGAAAAGGGCAGGGAGAGGGACAGGGACAGACACAACAGGGAAAGCTAGCAAGTTAGTGGTACTTGCATGTATGGCCTTCAACTGGAGTAGGATCAACTTACCATGAGTCACATCCTTAAAGAAAACTGACTATCCCTCTCCCTGCAATTATCAGTTGCCAACAGGATGGAGACTTCATGCCCATCTCCTCTTTCTTTGCTGGTATTTGGTCTGGCTTGATATTGTGCGTGTGGGTTTAAAATCACAGCTATCCTGCTGTTTAAAAATTGCTATTTCCTTATAGTCATCTACTGTCTTACTTCTTTCTGTCTCCTATTTTGCAATGATCCCTGAGCTGTGGGTGGAAGCATATGACATTCCTTCCCCTAGCACGTATCAATTTCCAACAGGACTTGTGAGCCTCTTTCTTCTCCATGCTGTAGTCCTGAGTTGTTTCACCCTGTGTAGACCTTGTGCCAGTGACTCACAGCTACTATGAGTTAAGGGGTAAAATGTTCAAGTTATGTTCATAAGAAACTATTTCACAGCAACATTTAAACCCCTTATTTCTCACAATCCTTCCTTGTCTTCCACATTGTAGTCTGGGCCTTCCGAGGCAGAGCATGTGATGTTCTATATAGGAATAAGAGATGTTCTAAATAAGTCTAAGGACCACAAGTCACTTATTCTTTGCACTTTGACCAGTTGTGCATCTCTGTATTCACTATCATATGCTGCATAAAGGGTGTTTTGCTATGAGATATGAGAGTTGTACTCTTCTAAGTTTATAAGGATAAATATTTAGAAAGCAGTTTAATATTGTGTCTTTTTAATAAAATAATATTGAGACCAATGGCCTTTCAGACATAAGCTCTTGACCAAATTACAATATTAGGCTTAGGTTCTCCCCAGTGGAGCAGGCCTTAAGTCCAATTAGAATCTGTTGGTTAACCTCTTTAACTCTCAAGCCACTACTATACCAACAGTCATATTGTGTCAGACAAATCATTATTTTATTGATTTCTGTGATGGGTGAGGTTGCTTATGCCTCCTACAAACAACATTCACAGCACATCTTGGCCTTATGAAATGTGTCCATCAGAGAGAATGTTCCCTGGGAGATACCTGTTTGATGTCTCCATATTTTATAATCAAAGTACTTGGTGTCTTCAACAATAAGATCTTACAATTGGTTCTACAGTGTTATTAAAAATAATGGCAATAGTTTGTACAATTTGGGGTATGTCTTGTTCTCCCTGACCAGTAATGAGAAAGAGGGTATCTGACATCTGGCACTGGGATTTTCTGCTTAGTATTCTATGGCTTCTTACAGGAGAAGTATCTTTTTGCATAGAGTAACCAAGATTAAATTAAACTTCGTAGATTTGTCTGTGTGTGTGTGTGTGTGTGTGTGTGTGTGTGTGTGCTATAAAATAGGTTTCCATGTGGTTTATACTTTTTAAAATATAACTATATCATTTTTCCATTATCTTTATTCCCTACAAATTCTCCCATATATCCCTTCATCCTCTCTTTCAAATCATGCCTTTTTGTTCATTAGCTTTTATATCTTTTTGGATAGGGTCACCATGATTAAATTTCATAGATTTGTGTGTGTGTGTGTGTGTGTGTGTGTGTGTGTGTGTGTGTATAAAATAGGTTTCAATATGACCTTTTCTATTTTAATATAATTGTATCATTTCTCTATTCTCTTTCTTCCCTACAAATGTTCACATATATTTGTTCATCATCTTTCATATTCTTCTCTCTTTGCACAATAATTATTTTTGTATATATACATATATATACACTTACAGATATGCATATACATATATTCTGAAATGTAACCACATAATGGTACTTGTATGTATTTTTTCAAGATGACCATTAGGTATTAGATAAACTATTAAAGTAGTTTTCCTGGAGAAAATTATTTCTCTTGCTTTCAGCATTCCTGAGTTGCCTATAATTTTTTTAATCATAGGGTTGAGGCTTCATTAGCTTTTCTCTAACCACTTTGTCATGGGTATTGGTGATGTCCCTGTTTAGGTAATGTTTAGGAAGTAATGATGTTGAGATTTTATGGGTATAGTTTCTGACATTACTAGGAAGCACAATGTCACAGTAAACTCACTGATCTTCTCCATCCCTGCATTCTGCAATACTCCATGAAACTTAGGTGTACATAAAAGAATCAAAAATTAAAGTGTTTCATTACCTTTGGTTTTGTGACTACTGGTAACTTCACCAGGATCAAATCCAATAATAATACAGATAGTCCTGGTTAAATTAAGTTCATCACAACAAAGTCAAAAGTGATGATCTGGAAAGGGACTGAAGGATGATGAGGGTTTATAGGATAGTAAAGAAGAGGAGATAGACCCACCCACAACCACATTCCATGGGCAAGTGTAAGATACCCAGAGGTACACCCTATGATTGGCCTGGATGCAGCAGGAGCCACTAAATATGCAAGTATGGGAGAGAAAGAGAAGCAGATCTATGAAGAAGCTCAAAACTGGAGAGGTGAGGATAGAAAAGAATAGCCTGATGTGCAGTAGCCTGCCCTCCCATCTGAGGCCATGGTGAAGTCCTGGCCATGCGGTCACTGAAAGACATATCTGAATCCATGGCTATGCAACAGCAGGGGTCTCTGTCAATGTCTGTGGCTCATATTATCACAAAAGACCATGCAGACCTCCCAGATCTGGGCTGCTACCTGAGATAATGTGGATGTCCAAGGGCTGTAAAGAGCTAACCCTGCCCTTCACTGTCTGGGGCACTCAGGATACCTAACTCCACACCTGGATAACACAGTAGAGCTGTTCTTGGTAGATGAGGCCTGAGTGAGGTGTCCCAAGAGCATGAATGAGGGAGAGTTGGCCCTGCCAGTCCTCTGTGGATCATTGTATATGGGAGAGAAACTTCCCTGCCTTGCTCCTCACTGCCTGCAGAATGTGGGGAAATCCTGAACTGAGATCAGAGATCATGAGAGGAGAAGAGCTTGTCCTGTCCCTTATTTGCTGTATCACTCAGGAGTGTGGCTTCTGCATCTCACCTGAGTAGCACAGTAGTATTTGCCCTGGTAGTGAAGGCATAGGTTAGCTGTTCCCAAGGACAGAAGAGTACAAGAGCTTGCTCTGCCACTTCATTGGCATGGCATTGGGTAAGCTAGCTTTTTCAGTGTGGAAGAGCTGGTGGTGTGGGAATGAGAGAGATGGCAGGTGTTCCAACTTCGCTAGGAAAACTCATAGCTCTGAGTGTCTGCAGAAATAAACAGAAGAGAGGATATATCAGCAGCTTGACAGCACAACTAAAAACTCTAGAACAAAAAAAGCAAATACACCCAGGAGGAGTAGAAGGCAAGAAATAATCAAACTCAAAACTGAAATCAACCAAGTAGAAACAAAAAGGACCATACAAAAAATCAACAGAACCAAAAATTGGTTCTTTGAGAAAATAAACAAGATAGAAAAACCCTTAGCCAGACTAACGAAACAACAAAGAGAGTCTGTCCAAATTAACAAAATCAGAAATGAAAAGGGAGACATAACTACAGAATCAGAGGAAATTCAAAAAATCAACAGATCCTACTACAAAAGGCTATATTCAACAAAACTTGAAAATTTGCAGGAAATGGACAATTTCTTACACAGATACCAGGTACCGAAGTTAAATTAGGAACAGATAAGCCATTTAAACAACCCCATAACTCCTAATGAAATACAAGTCTCATTAAAGATCTTCTAACCAAAAAGAGCCCAGGTACAGATGGGTTCAGTGCAGAATTCTATCAGAACTTCATAGAGGACCTCATACCAATACTATCCATACTATTCCACAAAATTGAAACAGATGGAGTGCTACCGAATTCCTTCTATGAAGCCACAATTACTCTTATAACTAAACCACACAAAGACCCAAAAAAGAAAGAAAACTTCAGACCAAATTCCCTTATGAATATCGACGCAAAAATACTCAATAAAATCCTGGCAAACAGAATCCAAGAGCACATCAAAACAATCATCCACCATGATCAAGTAGGCTTCATTCCAGGCATGCAGGAAAGGTTTAATATATGGAAAACCATCAACGTGATCCATTATATAAACAAACTGAAAGATAGAAACCACATGATCATTTCATTAGATGCTGAGAAAACATTTGACAAAATTCAACACCCCTTCATGATAAAAGTCATGGAAAGAATAAGAATTCAAGGCCCATACCTAAACATAGTAAAAGCCATATACAGCAAACCAGTTGCTAACATTAAACTAAATGGAGAGAAACTCGAAGCAATCCCACTAAAATCAGGGACTAGACAAGGCTGCCCAGTTTCTCCCTACTTATTTAATACAGTTCTTGAAGTTCTAGCCAGAGCAATCAGACAACAAAAGGAGAACAAAGGGATACAGATTGGAAAATAAGAAGTCAAAATATCACTATTTGCAGATGATATGATAGTATATTTAAGTGATCCCAAAAGTTCCACCAGAGAACTACTAAACCTGATAAACACCTTCAGTAAAGTGACTGGATATAGAATTAAGTCAAATAAATCAGTAGCCTTCCTCTACAAAAAGAGAAACAAGCTGAGAAAGAAATTAGGGAAACGACACCCTTCACAACAGTCCCAAATAATATAAAATACCTCGGTGTAACTCTATCAAAGCAAGTGAAAGATCAGAATGATAAGAACTACAAGCCTCTGCTGAAAGAAATTGAAGAAGATCTCATAAGATGGAAAGATCTCCCATGCTCATGGATTGGCAGGATTAATATAGTAAAAATGGCCATTTTACCAAAAGCGATCTACAGATTCAATGCAATTGCCATCAAAATACCAATCCAGTTCTTCAGAGAGATAGACAGAACAATTTGCAAATTCATCTGGAATAACAAAAAACCCAGGATAGCTAAAACTATACTCAACAATAAAAGGACTTTGGGGAAATCACTATCCCTGAACTCAAGCAGTATTACGGAGCAATAGTGATAAAAACTGCATGGTATAGTTGCAGAGACAGACAGACCAGTGGAATAGAATTGAAGACCCAGAAATCAACCCATACTCTATGGTCACTTGATTTTTGACAAAGGAGCAAAAACCATCCAATGGAAGAAAGATAGCCTTTTCAGTAAATGGTGCTGTTTCTACTGGAGGTCAGCCTGTAGAAGAATGCAGATCGATCTGTGCTTGTCACCCTGTACAAAACCTAAGTCCAACTGGGCCAAGGACCTCCACTTCAAACCAGATACACTCAAACTAATAGAAGAAAAAAAGTGGGGAAGCATCTCAAACACATGGGCACTCGAGAAAATTGCCTGAACAAAACACCAATGGCTTTTGTTCTAAGATCAAGAATCTACAAATGGGATCTCATAAAACTGCAAAGCTTCTGTAAGGCAAGGACACTGTTGTTAGGACAAAACGATAACCAACAGATTTGGCAAAGATCTTTACCAATCCTACAATTGGGTAGAAGGCTTATATCCAAAATATACAAAGAAGTCAAAAGGTTAGACTGCAGGGAGACAAATAACCCTATTAAAAAATGGGGTTCAGAGCTAAACAAAGAATTCACAGCTGAGGAATGCCAAATAGCTGAGAAACACCTAAAGAAATGTTCAACATCTTTAGTCCTAGGGGAAATGCAAATCAAAACAACCCTGAGATTTCACCTCACACCAGTGAGAATGGCTAAGATCAAAAACTCAGGTGACCAAATTGTCCTGTGGACTGGCAGTAAGTAAGCCCAAGCTTGAGTTTGTAATAAAGATACTCTAATGGGATTATATTTAAAAAAAAAACCTCAGGTGACAGCAAATGCTGGCAAGGATGTGGAGAAAAAGGAACACTCCTCCATTGTTGGTGGGATTGCAGACTGGTACAACCATTCTGGAAATCAATCTGGAGGTTCCTCAGAAAATTGGACATTGAACTACCTGAGGACCCAGCTATACCTCTCTTGATATACCCAAAAAGATGCCCCAACATATAAAAAAGACACGTGCTCCACTATGTTCATAGCAGCCTTATTTATAATAGCCAGAAGCTGGAAAGAACCCAGATGTCCTTCAACAGAGGAAAGGATACAGAAAATGTGGTACATCTACACAATGGAATATTACTCAGCTATCAAAAACAATGACTTTATGAAATTCATAGGCAAATGGATGGAACTGGAAAATAACATCCTGAGTGAGGTAACCCAATCACAGAAAAACACACATGGTATGTATTCAATGATAAGTGGATATTAGTCCAAATGCTTGAATTACCCTAGGTGCACAGAGAACATGAAAATCAAGAAGTATGACCAAAATGCGAATGCTTCACTCCTTCTTTAAAAGGGGAACAAGAATACCCTTGGGATGGAATAGGGAGGCAAAGTTTAGAACAGAGGCAGAAGAAACACCCATTCAGAGCCTGCCCCACATGTGGCCCGTACATATACAGCCACCAAACTAGATAAGATGGATGAAGCAAAGAAGTTCAGGCTGACAGGAACCGGATGTAGATCTCTCCTGAGAGACACAGCCAGAATACAGCAAATACACAAGTGAATGCCATCATTTAACCACTGAACTGAGAACAGAACCCCCTCTCTGAAGGAATCAGAGAAAGGGCTTCAAGAGCTTGAAGGGGCTTGAGGCCCCATATGAACAACAATGCCAACATACCAGAGCTTCCAGGGACTAAGCCACTACCCAAAGACTATTTATGGACTGACCCTGGGCTCCAACTGCATAAGTAGCATTGAATAGTCTTGTAAGAGCACCAGCAGTAGTGGAAGCCCTTTTTCATGCCAAGACTGAACCCCCAGTTAATGTAATTGTTTAGGGGAGGGCATTAATGGGGGGAGGATGGAGAGGAGAACACTCATAGAGAAGGGGAGGGGTAGTGCTTAGGGGGATGTTGGCCAGGAAACCGGTTAAGGGAATAACAATCGTAATGTAAATGAGAAATACCCAAGTTAATAAAGATGGAAAGAAACAAAAGAAAGAAAGAAAGAGAGAAAGAAAGAAGAAAGAAAGAGAGAAAGAAAGAAAGAAAGAAAGAAAGAAAGAAATCCAGTGCAATGGAAACTCCCAGGAATCTATGAAGGTGACCTAAATTAAGACTCCTACTAATGGAGAACAAGTAGTCTGAAGTAGCTATCTCCTATAACCAGACAAGTCTTTCAGTGAAAAGGTTGGGGCACCAAGCCAGCCACAAAATTTCCAGTGTATAATTTGTCCTGCATACAAGATAAGGCCCAATAAAGGTGCAAAGATATCATGGGAGTGAGCAACCAATGAGTGGTCAAGCTTGAGACCCATGCCATGACAGGGAGCCCACCCTTGCCTCTGATAGTAATATTCTGCTGTACTTGAGGACAGTTACCTAGCATAACAGTCCTTAGAGTGGTTTAATCCAGTAATTGGTGGAAACAGATGCAGAGACACATAGCCAAATATTAAGTAGAGCTTGGAGAATCCTACAGAAGATCAGGAGGAAGGACTGTAGGAGCCAGAAAGTCAAAAACACCACAAGAAAACCAACAAAATCAACTAATCTGTGTTCATAGACTATCACAGAGACTGAATCAACATTCAGTGAATGCACATAGGACTGAACTAAGCCCTGTACATATATGTTACAATTGTTAGGTTTAGACTTCTTATTGTATTCCTCTAAGAGTGGGATCAGGGGCTATGTCTGAATCTTTTGCCTACCTTTGGGACTCTTTCCTCCTAACAAATGGATTGCCTCATCTAGCCTGAATAGAAGAGGTGCATGATCTTCCTGCAACTTTAGGTATCATGGCTGGTTAATATCCATGGGAATACTGCCCCTTTACTGAGCAGAAATTCATGGAGAATGGATTGTGGTAAAGGAACACTGAAAGAAAAGGACAGAGTGGAAACTGCAATGAGGATGTAAAATGAATAAATCAATTAATTTTTAAAAGATTGGTGTTATTGAAATAAGGAGACTTGTTTCTCCATATTTTGGGAAATTGTAAATGTTTTTTAACATTTATTTTTCTGCTACTGTGATTTTTAATTTTAAATGTAAGTTTACCACAACCTAGAATAACTTCAAAACAGTCTGACAAAGTGTTATGAAGATCATAGAATTAGCCTATGGACATATTTGGGGGTAACAATTAGATTAATTGTTATGAGAAAACATATCTAGTATTGAGGAAAGGGCAAAATTCCCTAAGAAAGTTATTCTGGACTTTAATAGAGAACAAAGCTAGCTAAGCATAACCATGCATTCTATTGATAACTCTTAAACTTTGGTTCAATGTGACCAAATGTCTCTCTCTGGTCACTGTCTCTGGGATTCACACATAACAATAGAACTGGAAGTCAAATAAACTTTTCTACCTTAAAAATGAAAATAAAAATGTTTAAAGACAAGTTTGGAAGTCAGTATGCACATGTATTTCCAGACTTAGCAGGCAGAAGGAAAAGGAACTCAGTTTGATTATACTCTGTCCCTTGTAAGTGAGTTCTTCAATAAACTGGGCTGAATAATGAATGCTGTTAATAAAAATAAAGGAAATTTAGGTGAATAGAGAGGTAACAATGTGAGCACCACTAGATATTCTTTGAAGAAAACCCTCCATTCACTTTCAGACTATAAAAAGTGTTATTTCTTCTAAGAGTCCTCGAGCAACAAAGAATAAAGCATTTCAGAAAGCTGCTAGGTTGCTTTTGGTCCAGAAATATAAGTGAGTGGTCAAAAACTTAGACCTCCCATTTCCTATGGGTCATAGTCTACCATAAAATCTGTGGTTATGAACACTCATGGACAGGAAGCTGACTGGACTAAAGCTATTTCAACATCATGGCCCCAGATGACACACTTTCATGTGTCTTGTTAAGTCTTGAAATGAAAATATGTTAATGAGGAAGATAGGTTTCCCAGAAAAGCTAAACTTTCTCTTAACATGAAGACTGGCTTATTTTGGTGGTGGGCAAAGTGCTCTAATCTCCTTAGACTTATGCTGAGTTGTCTGTAACAAGGTCTTGAATGTGGGCCTTAGTTACATCTATTCAAATACTGTCTGAATTTCATGGTGACTTTTGGCCTTTTGAGTGACTTCTAGAATTTGACACTGATGGACTGAAACATAATGAGGATACTTAAGACTTGTTTATTTTAGAAAATATGGTATTGATATACTGACATACATATGTTAGCTAGAGAGATTTGATAGAAATAACAGGCAGTCAGATAGACAAACATAAAAATAGATGATTGATAGAAGAAAGATAGGTGATAAATAGAAGGGTTAATCAGTAGGGTTGACATATAGATTAATAAATCAAAAATAAATAAGTGAGGCCAGGTGCTGATGACTCATGCCTTTAATCTCAGAATTTGGGAGGCAGAAGCTGTCAAATAATGAGAGTTCAAGTCTAGCCTAGTCTACAGAAATAATCCCAGGATAGCCATGGCTACACAGAGAAACCCTCTCTTGAAAAAGAAATACATAGGTGATTGACAGATTAGTTGATTGGTAGATTCAAGAGGATAGATAAAAGATGACTAATTAATTGATAGATAATAGTTATGTATGTATGACAGATAAGTGATAGAAAAATAAATGAAAGATTAGGTAGATGGTAGAAAGATACATAAAAGTAAAATAGTAAATAGATAGGTAACAGATGATATAGAGATAAATGTGACTATAAATGACAGTGATACATAATAGGCATAACCAAACTCATGAGACACAGTGAAGGTATTCATAGCACTAAGTATACAAATAAGTATTTTGTAGGGATCTAATACAAGGAACTTAATAGCACACTTGAAAGCTCTAGAACAAAAATAAGAATTCATACCCAAAAGGAGTAGAAGGCAAGAAATAATCGAACATATGACTGACCTTAATACAATAGAAACAAAATAAATATAAAGAAACAATGAATCAAGAAATTCATTCATTAAACTGTTATACAAATTAATGAGAGAGAGAGAGAGAGAGAGAGAGAGAGAGAGAAACTCCAAATTAACAAATGAGAAATGAACATAGGTATGTAAACAAACTGGGTAAATACAGAGACTCAGAAGGACCTACTTTAAAAACCTGTACTCTAACAAATCAGAAAAATCTAAAAAAAAAAAAAAGAATAATTTTCTTGGCACATACTACTTACAAAAGTTAAAACCAGTCATTACAAAGCCCCCAATGCTCGCAATGTAGAAGTAGCATAAGACAGATTTAGCAGAATTGAAACAGAATTATAAACAGTTAACATAAATATTCTACAAGTTATTCTACAAACTATAAACAAACAATATTTCTCAGTTCCATTTTGATTGCACAGTTACCGTGATATCCAAACAACATAAAAACCCAAGAAAAAAAGAAAACTGCAGAAAAATTTCTCTCATGAAAATATTGTGCAAAAATATTCAAAATATATTTGTAAACTGAATCCAAGAATACATTATAAAACATCCACTATGATCATGTAGTTTCAGTCACAGAGATGCAAGGATGCTTTTACATATGTAGAGTGATAAATGTGATACACCATATTGAAGTGGAATTTTCTGGTTCTGCCATGTCATGCAGATTCACATGGTGATTTGCTTAGGCAGACTCACATGATGTTTTGCTGAAGCAAGACCTGGGGAAGGACATGTGATGTTTGGAGAGAGTATAAGTGAAATTCAACAAACTGAGAGTGGTCTCTTGCATGGGTAGCTGTGCAGCTCTTCATTGGTCTTGCTTCTTCACTGACCTTCACTTTGTTGAGAGAGATATGGCAGAAAACTCCTGGAATTCCAGCTGGTTTTGGCTGTGTCTACTGACTCATGCCAATTCAGTGAGAGGCCTAAAAGTTTCTACTAGATTGTGCTATCATTACTGATTTGTGTTTGGTGATACTTTTAAACTGGACTGATGGTATCCTGATACTGTATTTCCTGTTCATGAATGTGAACCCCAAAAGACCACCAAGAAACTGATTAAATAAAATTATTTTTTGAATTAAATGGACACACTAGGGTCTTTTTTATTAAAACTCCAGCTTGGGCTCATTGCCAGTCCTGAAATAGCTGGATGGGAGGGTAAAGTCCTGAGCCCAGTTTCAAGCAATCATTTACTGAGGCAAACAAACAAGGGGATTTTTCATTTTAGCACATTTCTGATGGGGAGGGGCTATTTTTGCCCTTTAAAATGATTGTCTAGTGCTGGTAGCCAAACCACAAAGTTAACTTCTGCTTTCCTCCTGCTTGGTGGTTGTTAGGTAGTGACATGGAAACTAGTGCTAGGTACATACTTGTTGGAGAATAATCTGGAAACTAGTGCTATGTGTAGACTTACTGGTTAACTTGAGTTCAACCTTAGGTCAAGTTCACTAAGATGGAGCTGGAGTCCAAGATGGAGTTGGCCTGGTCTCTGAACACTTCTAAACTAGGCTGCTGGTATCCTGACAAACACAGATTAAAATTGCTCCCCCAAACTACTTCTAAACAGGTCCACATCCCCTTCTCTTATTCACCATCTTTTCTCTCCTACCTTTGGACAGTAGGCTAGAAGGAGGATCAAAGCATTTAAAACCCCTTATCAAAGTAGGTTTTAAAAATTTAAGCCTATACCAGATGATCAAAAATGAAAGTTATATGATCATATCATTAGTTGCAGAAGAGGCACTTGGATAAATCAAATACATGTCACAAAAAAGTCCTGGAGAGTTTGGAGATACAAAATTACATTAAACAAGATAAAGAGACATTTTACAGCAAGCCATAGACAACATCAACTTTTATTGGGGGAAAAATGCAAACCAATTCCAGTAAAATTAGGAAAAAGACAAACATGTCTACTCTCTCCATATCTGTTCAATATAGAAGGCAATACCTTAAATCACTAAAACAAGTGGAAATCAAGAGGATAAAAGTTGAAGATAAAGATCAAGGCATATTTATTGGCACATGGTAGGATAGGATAGGATAGGATAGGATAGGATAGGATAGGATAGGATAGGATAGGATAAAATAGGATACACAAGTAACCCAAATATTCTACAGGGAAATGACAACTTTTAATCTGAGTGCTTCAACCTGTCCAGTGTCCCCCTTGAGGGCTGTCAAAGAGAAGGCACAGAATCAATGACACAAATGCCATCAGCAGGTGAGAATGCAGAGGCAAGCTAATTTATTGCAGCTTGGGGGAGGGATTGGGACCACCACTCTAGCCCCATTGGTTCCTATCAGATGTCTTCTCTGTGTGGTGTCCTGTCATTCATCATTGCTCCAACCATCAGTTGTTACTACAGGCTCAGGCAAATTTCCAGGCTGGCCATATGCAGAAATCATCACTGAAACAGTGTGGCCCCATTTTGTTTTTGTTTTGTTTTGTTTTAATGTTCGTTTATTTGTTCATTTATTGTTTGTTTGTTGCATAGCCTTGTGGAAGCAGTCACTGCCATGGCAGTGGAGTCTTTATGTTCCTCCTACAGCAACTGTTAAACATTATCAGCAAAGTAACTGGATACAAGATTCACAAAAAATAGAAACCCTCTTACATACAAACAACACATGGAAGGAGAAAGAAATGAGGGACAATGCCTTTCAAAAGAGCCTCAATAATATAAAAAAAACATGTGACTATTTCTAGCATAGCAAATGAAAGATGATAAAAAACATCAAATCATTAAAGAAAGAAATGAAAGAAATATCAAAAGATGAAAAGATCAGTAGTAGTAACAGCAAAAAAATGAACATCCTACTAAAAGTAATCTACACACTCAATCCAATCCCCATTCAAATTCCATTACAGCCTGCACAGATCATAAAAAGGCAATTTTTAGTTTCATGTGAAAACAGAGAAAATAAAAAACAGAATAGCTAAAACCATCCAGACTGATGGAGGTTTCAACATTCCCAATTTCAAGTTTTCTTTCTGTTTTGGCGTATTTCACTTACAATGATTTTTCTAGTTCCAACTTTTTGCCTGTATATATTGTGATGACACTTCCTAGTGGCCTAATAATACTTTACTGTATAAATAATCCATGTTTTCTTTTCCATTCTTCTGTTAAGAAACATATGTTTTGTTTCCAAATTCCAGCTATGATGAATAGAACAGTACTGAATATAAGTGTGCTAGTGGATCTGTGGTAGGATGAATTGTCCTTTTGGTATATGCTCAAGAAAGATATAAATATATCTTTTACTATATTGATTCCCATATTCCAGATGAATAATACACTAATTTGCATAATTGCTATGCAAGTTTTCACTCCCACCAGCAAGAGATGAGCATTTTCTTCTTTTTGGTTTGTTGCCAGAATGAACTGTCAATAGTTTTATTGACCTATAGCTCTAGTACATAGTTTTAGTAATAAGCACAGCATAGTATTGATACAAATATAGATAGGTTGCAATCAAATTTAAAACACAGGCATGAGTCCAAAAACCTATGTACATCTGGTCTTTGATAATGAATCCAGAAAGACATACTTGAAAGATACCATCTTTAACAAATAGTGCTGGTCAAACTGGATAGCTTCATGGTATAAAAGATGGCTTTCTGAACAGAGCATCATTATTGTAGGCACTAATATCAACAATTAATAAATGAGATCTCATGAAACTGAGAAGCCTCAGCAAAGCGAAGAGCACTAACATTCACACAATGTTGCATCCTGAAAAATTGGAGGAAAAATTACCATCTTCACATAGACCAGGCATATAAAGAATTCATGAACATAGATATGAAGAAAACAAATAAACCTACTATAATGGTTTGCAAACATAAACAGAATGCTCAAGGGAGTTAATTCAAAAAGCTAAGAAAAAAACATGTTTAACATACTTAGCAATTGTGGAAATGCAAATCAAAGTTACTTTAAGATTTCCTCTTAGAAGTATCACAATGGCTAAAATCAATAAAAGAAGTGATAATTCATTCTATCCTCACATTGAAGTGAATATAAGAAAACATTCATCTATTTCTGGTGGGAGTGAAAACTTGGATAGCCACTATGGAAATTAGTATGTCATTGCTCAGGAAGATGGGAGTGAGTATACAACAAAATACAATTATATCACTCCTGGGATATACCCAAAGGATACATCATCCTACCACAGAGATAATACCACAAACATATTTGCTGCTGCTCTATTCATCCATAGCTACAATTTGGAAATAATATATGTATTCCTCTACAGAAGAGTGGATTAAGAAAATATTTACACAATGAAATACTGCTAGACCATTAGAAAGGGGGCATCGATCCCCTGGGGAAGAGAGCTGAACACCCAAAAGTGAAGACATCTAAAGACTGCGGGACAGACTGCCACTTCTGTGCACCTTGGCCCACAACCCTAGTCCAAGGAGAAACTGAACAGTGCCTCTGGACACAGAAACTATCAGCAGCTGGTACCTGCAGTTCTGGTCTGTGCCCAGGACTGAATTGGACTGGCCAAACAGCTACCTGCACCAAAATCCCGGTGGGGAGAGAGGTGAACACTCAGAAGTGTGGACACTCCAGAGAAATCAGAGGGGACTACCCTCTGCTCACATTCAAGAACCAAGAGGGAGTCACCTATTGTGCCCCCTGGGTGCAAGGACTTAGGAGCAATCAAGGACAGGACCCTTTGATTCCTGCCCACGCCTAGAGCAGAAAGACAGTCACCAGGAGCATGTACACACCTGAAATCAGAGCACATATTTCAGAAAAGGCTGAAAGAAAACAGGAAAAAAGTTCTACAGAAGTGCTGATGCAGAGGCCTACAGGAGGGTTAAGTCACTCTCAGAAAAAGCAAGACAAGCAAACATCAAAGGCAACCCAATGGCTAGAGGGAAGCACATGAATCTAAGCAAGAGAAACTAAAACTACTTGGCATCATCAGAGCCCAGTTCTCTGAACAAAGAAAATAATGATTATCCAAACACATCAGAAAAGCAATATTTGGACTTAAAATCACATTTTATGATAATAATGGAGGACTTTAAGAAAGAAATAACTCCCTTAAAGAAATGCAGAACAACACAAGTAAACAAGTAGAAACACTTAAAGAAAAAACACAAAAATCCCTGAAAGAATTTCAGGGAAACACAACCAAACAAGTGAAGGTTTTGAACAAAACTGTCCAGGATTTTAAAATGGAATTACCCTAGATGCACAGAACACATGAAACTCAAGAAGGATGACCAAAATGTGAATGTTTCACTCCTTCTTTAAAAGGGGAACAAGAATACCCTTGGGAGGGAATAGGGAGGCAAAGTTTAGAACAGAGGCAGAAGAAACACCCATTCAGAGCCTGCCCCAAATGTGGCCCATATATATACAGCCGCCAAACTAGATAAGATGGATGAAGCAAAGAAGTGCAGGCTGACAGGAACCGGATGTAGATCTCTCCTGAGAGACACAGCCAGAATACAGCAAATACAGAGGCGAATGCCAGCAGCAAACCGTTGAAGGAATCTTAGAAAGGACTAAAAGAGCTAAAAGAGGCTTGAGACCCTATATGAACAACAATGCCAACCAACCAGAGCTTCCAGGGACTAAGCCACTACCCAAAGACTATACATGGAATGACCCTGGGCTCCAACCTCATAGGTAGCGATGAATAGCCTAGTAAGAGCACCAGTGGAAGGGCAAGCCCTTGGTCCTGCCAAGACTGAACCCCCAGTGAATGTGATTGTTGTGGGGAGGGTGGTAATGGGGGGAGGATGGGGAGGGGAACACCCACAGAGAAGGGGAGGGTGAGGGGTTAGGGGCATGTTGGCCCGGAAACCGGGAAGGGAAATAACAATCGAAATGTAAATAAGAAATACTCAAGTTCTCAAGTTAATAAAGATGAAAAAAAAGAATTAATGTAGTGAAGAGGAAATGATGAAGCTATTTTAGAAGTCTGGACCATTATCTTCCTCCTGGATCAAAGACTGTGGTATAGGTATCCAATTAATGAAAGATTTCTGATTAAGAATGTGGGATTTTTTTTACCAATCATCTTAAATCTGTATGTTTAATTTTAAACATATTGCCCTTTTATTCTCTTCAGTATTTGGCCTCAACATTGACAGAGCTTGGCTTTAGGACATATGAGATTTACTTATGTGAAGCACCTAACTGGTCCAAGATCAATTCACTGGAGACCCCTGTCTTCCCATTACTTCTCTCTCCATCTGCCATGTCTGTTTAAATTTGCTGGCCTTTTGCAAAAACAAAAACAACAACAACAGCAAAGCAAAAGGAATCCCTATATATTGAGAACAGATTGTCCACTCTTCTTGGGAAAATAGCCCTGTACCTGTCTAAAAAATAAGCAGGCAGGACAATAGCATCAATAGCATGTCAACAGCATCAATAGCATGTCATCAGCACCAGCTCTTGGAACTAAGTGGGGAAATGGCTGAGAGTGAAGTAGGACACACTGTGGTTCAGCAAACAGTGACCAATGTGAATCTTCCCAGTAGATCTGTGGCTCAGGCCAGTGGTTCATTGCAGCCTAAATGCCAGAGATGCAAAGACATCTCCAGTAGTCAGGCTTAGAACTAAAGTAAGTGAATTAAGTAAGCCTTGAATAAACATTCACCAAGTACTTATGACTATAACATGACAGTGGGATCAGAGGGAAAGATTAGGAGATAAAGCAAAAATAAAAAATAAATATTCAACACAGAAAGAAACACAATTTTTAGAGTGTTATATTTGATGAGAAGAAGTACAATAACTAAAATAACATGAGATAAAAGCAAGGCAGGGCATCTGCTTTATCTCAGGAGGTCAGGTGCAACTTTTCAGGAAGAGAAGTGTCAGGACACCTCGAAGGTAATAGTAAACTAACTCTGAAAAGTACTGGTCAATGGCAGTCCACTAGGAGGGGTCAGGAGGACCAAAGGTCCCAATGCACCAAAGGGCTAAAGAAGTAGAAAACAGGAAAGTGTGCTGAAAGCGATGTGAGGTGAAAAGCGCCAGCTAGATGCTTAGACTGGATTCTACAGTGACTTGTAGGACATTTGTATGGCCCAAAGCCTGTGTGTTGTATTAGGACTCCTTAAACGTCATCCCTTTAACATTTTTACAGTGTATTTATGGAACCAGGAGTGGTTAGGTTTGAATCTTTGCTCCCTCCTGCACAAGATGGAAAACCCCATCTGCCTTCCCTCCACCACCACAAAGAAAACTCTCCTGCCCCTTAGAAAACTCCCCAGTGAACTAGACTATGGGGGGAGGGCGGCAATGGGGGAGGTTGGGAGAACACCCATGGGGAAGGGAGGGGAGGGGGATGTTTGCCCGAAACCAGGAAAGGGAATGGCACTTTCGAAATGTATATAAGAAATACTCAAGTTAATAAAAAAAAAAAAAACAATTCAATTTTGATTATACAAAAAAAAAGTAAATGCAAAAGATTGGTACACATTAATTTAAAACAAGATATATTGAAGTCCATTTTGATGTTTTAAAAATATACGTATTGCATTATAGTTCAATGAATTAAACATTTCAATCTTCTCAAATTATTGTCTCTTTGTAAAGGAAAACTTTAAAACATATCTTTTTAAATTATCTACAATTTTATTATTATTTTTCAATTCAATATTGAATAATATTAATTTCTTACACCTGTCTAGATAAAACATATAAATTATGTCTTATTTATAATAAATGTTATATATATATATATATATATATATATATATATATATATATATATAAAGAATACTCTAGGCTAACATGCCACCTCTCCTTAGCTCCACGTTTCCAGCAACCCACCGAAGAGTGCTTGTCCAGGGGCTCCATTTTTGAACACATATGGGCACAATCCCAGCTCCCAGCTGACATGTCACCATTTCTCACCTAAGCTCTATAACCACCCCTACCCCAACCCACCCCACAAAAAAAAAAAAAAAGAAAAAAGAAAAGGAAAAGAACGCACAAAGGGAGACAACCCTGGAGATAAAAAACCTAAAGAGGAGACAAGATCACCAATAGATACAAGCATCTCCAACAGAATAGAAGAGATAGAAGAGAGAATCTTAGAGGCAGAGGATACCATAGAAAACATCAACAAAAACATCAAAGATGTAAAACACAAAAAGCTCCTAGCCCAAAACATACAGGAAATCCAAGACATAATGAGAAGATCAAACCTAAGGATAATAGGTATGGAAGAGAGTGAAGACTCCTAACCTAAAGGGCCAGTAAATATTTACAAAATTATAGAAGAAAACTTCCCTAACCTAAAGAAAGAGAGACCCATAAACATACAAGAAGCCTACAGAACTCCAAGTAGATTGGAAAAGAAGAGAAATTCCTTCTGTCACATAATAGTTAAAACACCAAATGCATAAAACAAAGAAAGAATATTAAAAGCAGTAAGGGGAAAAGGTCAAGTGACATATAAAGGCAGACCTATAAGAATTACACCAGACTTCTCGACAGAGACTATGAAAGCCATAAGATCCTGGACAGATGTCATACAGACCCTAAGAGAACACAAATGCCAGCCTAGGCTCCTCTAGGCAGAAAAACTCTCAATTAACATAGATGGAGAAACCAAGATATTCCATGACAAAACAAAATTTACACAATAGCTTACTACAAATCCAGCCCTATAAAGGATAATAGATGGAAAACTCCAACACAAGGAGAGAAGCTACACTGTACAGAAAGCAAGAATATAAACTCCTTGCAAGGAAACCAAAAGAGAGACACATAAACATATTCCACTTCTAACAACGAAAACAACAGGAAGCAATAATCACTATTCCTTAATATCTCGCAACATCAACAGACTCAATCCCCCAATAGAAAGGCATACTCTAACAAACTGGATTCAAAAAGAGGACCCAGCATTTTGCTTTATGCAGGAAACACACCTCAGAGGCAAAGACAGACACTACCTCAGAATACATGGCTGAAAAACAACGTTCCAAGCAAATGTCCCAAAGAAACAAGCTTGAGTTGCCATTCTAATATCGAATAAAATTGATTTTCAACTAAAAGTCAACAAAAAAGATAAAGAAGGACACTTTATATTCATCAAAGGAAAAATCCACCAAGATGAACTCTCAATCCTAAATATCTATACTCCAAATGCAAGGGCACCTACATCCATAAAAGAAACTTCATTAGAGTTAAAGCACACATTATACCTCACACAATAATAGAAGATTACAACACCCCACTCTCATCAATGGAAAGAGAAATTAAACAGCGACATAGAGAAACTAATAGAAGTTATGAACCAAATAGATTTAACAAATATTTATAGGTCATTCCATCTTAAAACAAAAGGATATACCTTCTTCTCAGCACATCATGTCACCTTCTACAAAATTGACCTTAGAATCGGTCACAAAACAGGCCTCAATATATACAGGAAGATAGAAATAACCCCATACATCCTATAGGATGACCAGGGACTAAGGCATGACTTCAATACTAACAATAATCACAAACAGCCCACATATACATGTAAGTTGAACAATGCTCTACTCAATGACAACTTGATTAATTAAGAAATAAAGAAATATATTAAAGATTACTTAGAATTTAATAAAAAATGAAGATACAACATACCCAAACTTAAGAGACACAATGAAAGTGATGCTATGAGGAAAACTCACAGCACTCGGTGCCTGAAAAAAAGAAACAGGAGAGAGCATATGTTAGGAGCTTGACTGCAAACCTAAAAGCTCTAGAACAAAAAGAAATAAATAAACCCAAGAGGAGTAGAAGGCAGGAAATAATCAAACTCAGGGCCAAAATCAATCAAGTTGGAAAAAAAAGACTATAAAAGAATCAACAAAACCAGGAGCTGGTTCTTTGAGAAAATCAACAAGATAGATAAACCCTTAGCCAGAATAACCAGAGGTCAGAGAGAGTGCATCCAAATTAGCAAAATTAGAAACTAAAAGGGAGACATAACAACAGAATCTGAGAAAATTCAAAAAATTATAAGATCCTACTTCAAAAGCCTATATTCAATAAAACCGGAAAATCTGGAGAAAAGGGACAATTTTCTAGACAGATAACAGGTACCAAAGACAAATCAGGAAGAAATAAACCATTTAAACAACCCCTTGGCTCCGAAAGAAATAGAAGCAGTTATTAAAAGTCTCCCAACCAAAAAGAGCCCAGGATCAGATGGGTTTAATGCAGAATTTTATCAGACTACATAGAAGACCTCATACCAATACTGTCCAAACTATTCTACAAAATAAAAACAAATGGAGCACTACCAAATTCATTCTAAGAAGCCACAATTACTCTTATACTGATACCACACAAAACCCAACAAAGAAAGGGGACTTCAGAACAATTTCCCTTAAGAATATTGACACAAAAATATTCAATAAAATTCTTGCAAACCAAACCCAGGAACACATCAAAACGGTCATCCAGAATGATCAATTCGGCTTCATCTCAGGGATGCAGGGATGGTTTAATATACATAAATCCATCAAGCCCACTATATAAACAAACTCAAGATAAGAAACACATGATCATTTTGTTACATACTGAGAAAGCATTTGACAAAATTAAACACCCCTTCATGATAAAAGTCCTGGAATGATCAGGAATTCAAGGCCCATACCTAAACATAGTAAAAGCAATATACAGCAAAGGAGTAGTCAACATCAAACTAAATGGAGCGAAACTTCAAGCATTTCCACTACAATCAGCGACTAAACTAGGCTGCCCACTCTCTCCCTACTTAATCAATATAGCACTCTAAGTCCTAGCCAGAGCAATCAAACAAAGAAAGGACGTCAAAGGGATACATATTGGAAGGGAAGAAGTCAAAATATCACTATTTGCAGATGATAAGATAGTATAGTTAAGTGACCCCAAAAGCTCCTCCAGAGAACTACTTAACATGATAAACAACTTCAGCAAAGTATGGGGGTATAAAATTAACTCAAACAAATCAATAGCCTTGTTCTCTCAAAGGAAAAACAGGCTGAGAAAGAAATTAGGGAAATGACACCCTTCAAAATAGTCCCAAGTAATATAAAATATCTTTGTGTGACTTTAACCAAGCAAGTGCAAGATCTGTATAACAAGAATGTCAAGTCTCTGAAGAAATGAATTGAAGAAGATCTCAAAGATGGAAAGATCTCCCATGCTCATGGATTGGCAGGAACAATAAAGAAAAAATGGCCATTTTGACAAAGGCAATCTACACATTCAATGCAATCCTCATCAAAATTCCTACTCAATTCTTTATAGAGATAGAGCAATTTGCAAATTTATTTGGAATAACAAAAAACCCAGGATAGTGACAACTCAAATCAACAATAAAAGAACTTCTGCGGGAATCACTATCCCTGACCTCATACACTATTGCAGAGCAATAGTCATAAAAACTCTATGGTATTGGTACAGAGAAAGGCAGATAGATGAGTCGAAAAGAATTGAAGACCCAAAAATGAATCCACACACCTATGGTCACTTTATCTTTGACAAAGGAGCTAAAACCATCCAATGGAAGAAAGATAGCATTTTCAATAAATGGTGCTGATTCAACTGTCAGCATATAGAAGAATGCAAATTGATACATTCTTATCACCCTGTACAAAGCTTAAGTCTGAGTGGATCAAGGACCTCCACATAAAACAAGATACAATCAAGCTATTAGAAGCAAAAATTGGGGAAGAGTCTCGAACAATATGCACTGGGGAAAATTTCCTGAACAAAACACCATTGGCTTATGCTCTAAGATCAAGAATTGCCAAATGGGACCTCATAAAACTGAAAAGCTTTTGTAAGGCAAAAGACACACTCATTAGGACAAAACGGCGACCAAGGGATTGGGAAAAGATCTTTACCAATCCTACATCTGATAGGGGACTGATATCCAAAATATACAAAGGACTCAAGAAGTTAGACTCTAACGAGCCAAATAACCCTATTGAAAATGGGGTACAGAGTTAAACAAAACACTCTCACCTGAGGAATATAGAATGGTCAAAAAGAACCTAAAGAAATGTTCAACATCCTTAGTCATCAGAGAAATGCAAATCAAAACAACCCTGAGATTCCACCTCACACCAGTCAGAATGGCTAAGGTAAAAACTCATGTGGCAGCAGATGCTGTCAAGGATGTGGAGAAAGAGGAACATTCCTCCATTGTTGGTGGGATTGCAAACTGGTACAACCACTCTGGAAATCAGTCTGGAGGTTCCTCAGAAAATTGGACATTGCACTACCTGAGGACACAGCTATACCACTCCTGGGCATATACCCAAAAGATGCTACAACATACAACAAAGACACATACTCTGCTATGTTCATAGCAGCCTTATTTATAATAGCCAGAAGCTGAATAGAACCCAGATGCCCTTCAACAGAGAAGTGGATTCAAAAAAATGTGGTACATCTACATAGTTGGAGTACTACTCAGCTATCAAAAACAATGACTTCATGAAATTCATAGTCAAGTGAAATAAACTGGAAAATATCCTGGGTGAGGTAACACAATACCAGAGAAAAACACTTGGTATGCACTCACTGTTAAGTGTTTATTAGCCCAAAAACTCAAATTACCCAAGAAGCAATCCATGGACCACAAGAGACTCAAGAAGAAGGATGACCAAAATGCGGATGCTCCCACCCCTTCTTAAAAGGGTAAAAAAAATCCATAGAAAGGGATATGGAGGCAAAGTTTAGAGCAGAGACTGAAGGAATGGCCATTCAGAGACTGCTCCACATGTGGCCCATATATATACAGCCACCAAAACTAGATAAAATTGATGAAGCTAAAAAGTATATGCTGATAGGGACTTGAGAGTATATATATGCATATATCCTGAGAGACACATGCAGAACATGTCAAATACCATGTCCAGTGCTAGCAACAAACCACTGAACTGAGAGCTGGACCCCCTTTGGGAGAGTTTGAGGAAGGATTGAAAGAGATGAAGGGGTTTTCAACCCCATAACAGCAACAAGGCCAACCAACCAGAGCTTCCAGGGTCTAAACCACTACCCAAAGAGTACATGGACTGACCCAGGGCTCCAACTGCATATGTAGCAGAGTATGGCCTTGCTGGGGCACCAGTGGACAGGGAAGTCCTTGGTCCTGCCATGGTTGGACTCCCAGTGCAGGGGAAAGTCAGGGAGGAGATAAGGGGAGTAGATGAGGGGGAACACCTGTGTGGGGAGGGGGAGGAGGAGATACATGAAAAAATAAAATCTCAAAAAAAAGGAAGGAGGCATCATAAAATATACATGTAAATGGATGGAAATATAATAAAATCATTGTTAGTGATACAGTCCAGACCCAGAAAGACAAATGATATGCATTTACTTGTATGTGGACATTAGCTGTTTAATAAATGATACAAAACTACAATTCATGAAGCCACAGATGTTAGGTATTGACTAGAAGAGTAGTAGTAGAAATATATCTTTTTATGCACAATAAATAGAATAAAACATTTGGATAAATGGAGGAGCTAGACCAGGAGGATCAAGTTTGGATGGAGATGGAAGGGAAAATAAATAAAGGAATATGGAGAGAGATAGCTAAAAATAAGGGCCATTTGAGAGGCAGTATGAAAAACTAAAGAAGTAGAATCTTCCTAAAATATATAATATGTGAAGGTAATATAAATAAAATGACCAAATAATGGCAGAGACAGATTTCTAACATGATATCTTTTCTCATAAAACTAAGTTTCCAGTCCTAGGGTTGGGTTACATCTTAACTGAGATGGTGTCCAAATGGGTCCGATAGGAAACTCTGAACAACTCATGCTGCTACCGAATCTATATGTTGCTCTCCACAAACTGACAGCATGGTACTATTGCTAGTGACAACTCAATACCTTGAAAATGAAAAACTTTGATCTGCTGACTATAAAGAGCAGTCACACCTGTGCACTAGCATCTTTGATACAAGAAGGTACTGCCGATCTCCACCTGTACTCAGAGGTGGGGCTGTCCCATAGCCACACAGAGTTGGTCTGTGAAGAGCACTCTTACTCCTAAGCCCACAGGTGGGACCGCACTTTCTCTCCACTGACTATTCAAAGAAAGACCCACTGGAAGTGTGCAGGCCATGGGAACCACAGAGCAGCCTGGGACGAAATACATCCTGTCTCCATCTGCACCCAGAGCTAAGGCTGTCCCACAGTCTTTCAGACCCATAACCTGCCCAAGACATCTGGTCTACCAGTATTGCTCTCACTCTTAGGATCACAGGCTTACAGACCCAAAGAAGAACAAGTGCCAGTCAGAGACAGCAGACAAACTAACATAACAGAAAATCAGATGGTTAGAGGAAAGCACAAGAAGCTAAGCAACAGAAACCAAGCCTACTTGGCATCGTCAGAACCCAGTTCTCCCACCACAGCAATTACTGAATTTCCAAACACAAGGAGAAGCAAGATTTGGATTTAAAACCACATCTCATGATGATGACAGAAGACTTTAAGAAAGATTTAAATAAATCCCTTAAAGAAAGACAGGAGAGCAAAGGTAAATAAGTAGAAGTCCTAAGATCTAAAATTGGAAACAGAAAGAATAAAGAAATCACTAAAGGAGACAACACTCAAGATAGAAAATCTAGGAAAGAGATCAGGAGTCATGGATGCAAGCATCACCAATAGAATACAAGAAATTGAAGAGATAATCTCAGGGACAGAAGATATGGTAAAAAATATTGGCATGTTAGTCAAAGAAAATGCAAAACCAGAAAGCTAACCCAGAATGTCCAGTAAATACAGGACACAAAGACAAGACTAAACCTAAGGATAATAGGTATAGAAGAGAATGAAGATTGCCAACTGAAAGGGCCAGTAAATATCTTCAACAAAAATTAACTCAAATAAATCAGTAGGCTTACTATACTCAAAGGAAAACCGGGTAGAGAAAGAAATTGGGGAAATGATAGTCACAAAAAATATAAAATACCTTGATGTGACTCTAACCAAGCAAGTGAAGGATTTGTATGACAAGAATTTCAAGTCTCTGAAGAAAGAAATCGAAGGTCTTAAAAGATGGAAAAATTTCCCATGTTCATAGACTGGCAGGAATAATATTAAAAAATGGACATTTTGCAAAAAGCAATCTACAGATTCAATGCAATCCCCATCAAAATTCCAACTCAATTCTTCATAGAGTTGGAAAAAGCAACTTGAAAATTCATTTGGAATAACAAAAAGCCCAGCATAGCTAAAACTATCCTCAACAATAAAAGAACTTCTGGGGTAATCATGATCTCCAAACTCAAGCTGTATTATAGAGTAATTGTGATTAAAAAGAGTATGGTATAGGCACAGAGACAGGCAGGTAGATCAACGGAATAGAATTGAAGACCTAGAAATGAAACCACATACCTATGGTCACTTGATCTTTGACAAAGAAGCTAAAACCATCCAGTGGAAAAATATACAGCATTTTCAACAAATGGTGCTGGTTCAACTTGAAGTCAGTATGTAGAAGAATACAAATTGATCCATTCTTATCAAACTGCCCAAAGCTCAAGTTCAAGTGTTTCATGGACCTCCACATAAAACCCAATACACTGAAACTAATAGAAGAAAAAGTGGGGAAGAATCTCGAACACATAGGCACATGGGAAAATTTCCTGAACATAACAGCAATAGCATATGCTCTAAAATCAAGAATTGACAAATGGGACCTCATAAGATTTTTTTGCCTATAAGGCAAAAGACTTTGTCAATGGGAAAAATGGAACCAACAAATTGGAAGATCTTTACCAATCCTACTTCTGATAGAGTATTAATATCCAATATATGCAAAGAACTCAAGAAATTTGACCCATAGACTCAAATAAACCTATCAAAAATGGGGTACAGAGCTAAACAAAGAATTCTCAGATGAGGAATATCGAATGTCTGAGAAATACCTAAAGAAATGTTCAACAATTTTAGTCTTCAGGGAAATGCATATCAAAACAACCCTAAGATTACACCACACAACAGTCAGAATGGCTAAGATCAAAGACTCAGGTGACAACAGTTGCTGGTGAGGATATGGAGAAAGAAGAACCCTCCTCCACTTTTGGTTGGACTGCAAGCTGGTACAACCACTCTGGAAATCAGTCTGGAGGTTCCTCTGAAAATTGGATATTGTACCACCTGAGAACACAGCTATACCACTCCTAGGCATATACCCAAATGATGCTCCAACATACAACAAAGACACATGCCCCATATGTTAAAAAATGTATTGTCACAGGATATTTACAAACCTCTTCTTGAAGCAACAACGGAGCTATTTGTGCTCTACATAATTTTTTATTTATTATTAATGGGGGGTACTATGAGAGGGGGTTTGTTAGGGGTTAGGTGCTTGCCACAACTTAGGTATGTAGGTTAGTGGACCATTTTCTGCAGTTGGTATTTATCCTCCTCCAGCTTTAAGTCAGTTCCTGTAATAGATCTTCAATCACAAGCCTCTCATGGCAAAGTTTTCAGTCACTAAGTCATCTCCCCAATAGCAAGTTATTATTTTAAAACTAAACATTAGAGACACATTGAATCATTTATCTTCAGAAAACATTACCAAAAATTTATTGCTGATGCTTAAGCGTTTCTGAAGATAAACAGTTAAGGTCTGTGAGTCTCGTAGTTACCAGCACACACAATAAGCCTGAGAGTGCAATAGTGGCACCCATATCTTAGTGGTAGACAATATCTCTCTAATTGGACTTAAGATCTGCTCAACTTCAAGGAAATATTTCCTAGTTCTGGAAATTTATCCAACTATTCAGGGGTAGTGAAATCATTGTTTTTGTAGAAAGCTACATCTGTGAGCTTACAAAATAATAATAATAGCCAATTTCATTACAAATATCAGAAGATTTATATTTGTACTCATAGATAAGTATAAACACTATGCCCATAAAAAAAGAAAAATGGAAAACAACATTCTATTTACCTCAAACCAACAGTATTACTAAAACTGAAACCTGTAAAAGTAAAGAGAATAGTAATTGTGTGATGCTCAAATCCAGCTGACCCATCTGTTTCTAAAACTCTTTTGCAACTAAGACTCAGAGCTCATCATGCAATAAGTAGAAGTAGGATTCTAAGAACCAAAGGAACAGGAAGTGTGGTGTGAGATTGCATCTGCTAGAAATGTGGTCAGCTCTAAAATTACATACATATAAATAATATACGGATAAAACAGACTGCATTTATATATTTAGGAATATATAGCTAGATATATAGACTTGTATATATGCCTTCAGGCCTGAAGTGGGTACCATATCTCATTACAAATGGATGTGAATCTCCACGTGGTTGCTGGGAATTTAACACAGGACCTCTGGGAGAGGAGCCATCTCTCCAGCCCCTAGGTATATAGACTTAATTAAAAGTAAAAGTGAATGTGAGACCAAACAAAACAACTATATGCAGAGATTGAGATAAGTAAAGGCAAAGAGAAATGTTATAATTATTATGTAGTTGAAAAATGTATTAGTACAAATTTTAAGTTTAAAAATGTAGATTCTCACTAAACAAAATGAATGCCAGCCAGCACAAGATACTACACCCAGCAAAAATTTCAATCAACATTGACAAAAAAATGATTTGAAATGAAGAACCAAATGAAGGGAAACACACACACACATACACATACACATACACTATCACCACCAACATCAAAATAATAGGAATTTACAATTGTTGAACATTAGAATCTCTGAAAATCAATGGAATAAATTCCCCAATAAAAAGACACAGATTAATGGAATGGATGCAAAAATAGAATCCATCTTTCTGAATACAAGAAATACACCTCAACATGAAGGATAAACATTACCCCAGAGTAAAAGGCTGGAAAGAGATTTATTCAAATAGCAAGGTCAAGTATCCATTCTAATATCTAATAAATTGACTTTTAACCATAATTAATAAAAAAGACCAGGAAGGACACTTCATATTCTTCAAGGAAAAAAATCCACTGAAATAATGTCTCGATTCTAAACATCTATGCCCCAAACACAAGGTCACACACATTTGCAAAAGAAATATCTCTAAAGCTTAAACCATACACTGAATACTATATATTAATAGTGGGAGACTATTACACCCCACTCTCACCAATGAACAGGTCATCCAGACAGAACTTAAACAGAGAAATAATGAAACTAACAGACATTATTAATAAAATGGACCTAACATATCTACAGAACATCTTACCCACACACAAAATAATATACCTTTTCCTCAGCACCCCAGGAAACCTTCTCCTAAATTGGCCATATACATGCTCACAAAGCAAGCCTTAATAGATACAAGAAATTTTTTAAAAAACTACATGTTATTAGACTACCATGAATTAAAGCTGGACTTCAACAATAACAGAACAATAAAAAGTGGAAAAATGGAAACTGAACAAATCTCCACTCAATGATCTCTTCATTAAGGAAGAAATAAAGAAAGGAATTAAAGACTTTGTAAAATTCAATGAAACGAAGACACAACATATCTAAACATATGGGTCACAATGAAAAACAGTGCTAAGAAGAAAATTTCTAGCAATAAGTGTCTTCATAGAGAAATTCAAGAGATCTCATATTTCAACTTAAAAGCACACCAGAAAGCTCCAGAAGAAAAGACACCTAAGTGGAGTAGATGATAGGAAACAATCAAACTTGACTCTGAAGTTGGAGAAACTAAAACCAATAAAAATTTAAAAGAAGGGATAGTTCTTTGAGAAAAATCAACAAAACATAAAAATGTTCGCCAAACTAAAAGATAGAAAGAATATCCAAATTAACAAAATCAGAAATGAAAAGTTGGACCTAAGTATCATTAACAAGTGTTGCTGGTCTAGCTGAATGTCTGCATGTAGAAGAATACACATAGATTCATGTATATCACCCTGAACAGAACTCAAGTCCAAGTGTATCAAAGACCTCAACATAAAACTGGACACACTAAATTTACTACAAGAAAAAGTGGGGGATGTCCTTGAAGGCACAGATTACAAGAGACAACTTCCTGAAAACACCAACATTTCAAGGACTAAGATCAGCAATTAATATATGGAACCTCGTGAGTCCAAAAAGCTTTTGTAAAGCAAAGAACATTGTCAAACAGACAAAACAGCAACCTACAGAATGGAAAAAGATCTTCACAAACTCTATATCTGACAGGAGACAGGTATTTAAAATACATAAAGAATTTTAAAAAGTAGACATCAATAAACTAAATAACCCAGTTAAAAATAAGTACAGTTCTAAACAGAGTTTTCAACAGGAATTTCTACTGTCCAGTTAACACTTAAAGAAATGTTCAGAATTCTTAGTCACTTGGGAAATGCAAGCCAAAATGACTCTGAACAGGTGGCAGATGTAAAAAAATTCATGCTGGCAAGGATGCAGAAAAAGAGAAAAACTCCTCCATTGCTGCCAGGGATGCAAATGTGTACAACCACTTTTTTTTCCACTTTTTTTTTTATTAACTTGAGTATTTCTTATATACATTTCGAGTGTTATTCCCTTTCCCAGTTTCCGGGCAAACATCCCCCTCCCCCCTCCCCTTCCTTATGGGTGTTCCTCTCCCCACCCTCCCCCCATTGCCGCCCTCCCCCCGACAGTCTAGTTCACTGGGGGTTCAGTCTTAGCAGGACCCAGGGCTTCCCCTTCCACTGGTGCTCTTACTAGGATATTCATTGCTACCTATGAGGTCAGAGTCCAGGGTCAGTCCATGTATAGTCTTTAGGTAGTGGCTTACTCCCTGGAAGCTCTGGTTGCTTGGCATTGTTGTACATATGGGGTCTCGAGCCCCTTCAAGCTCTTCCAGTTCTTTCTCTGATTCCTTCAATGGGGCACTTTTTATGTCAATATGGTGGTATCTCAGAAATGTGAGAATCTATCTACCTCAAAAACCAGCTACACTGCTCTTCTGCATATATCCAAAGGACATTCTACCATGTCACAAGGACACTTGCTTATCTTTGTTCATAGCAACTTTATTCAACCAAAAATTGGGAAAAAAATAAAACCTAGGTGTCCCTCAACCACAGAATGGATGGAGAAAATATGGTACATTTACACAATGGAATATTACTCGGGTATTTAAAAATGACATGATGAAATTTGCAGGCAAATAAATGAAACAAAAAACATTATCTTGAGTGAGATAACTAACCCAGACCTAGAAAACAAACATGGTACATACTCATCTATAAGTGTAAATTAGCCATAAAAAAAGAATAAACGTGCTACAATTCACAGGCCCAATGGAGCTAAGTAACCAGAGGGCCCAAGTGAGGATGCTTGAATCTCACTGAGAGGAGGAAGTAGAATAAATATTGAGGGTTAATGGATGGAAGGAACTAGGTGGGAGAGGGTGGAGAAAGATACAGAAGTGACCAAATGTGGGATAGAAGGAGGGAGGAAGAACTGGGGAAAAACAACTGGAATCGGTAGGCAGGCATCTCTGGAACAGGCTAGAAACTCAGAACAATAGAAACTTCCAGGAATCTATGAGGGTGAACATAGATAAGACTCCTATTACTTGATGATATTGAATCTGAAAATTTCCACCTCTAACGAGGCAAGAATACCAATGGAGGGATGGGGATACCACCCCAGCCACAATACCTTCAAACCACAATTTGTGCCAGCTAAAAAATATGCAGGAATGAAGATGAAGCAAATATTGAGTGAATTGCTAACCAATGACTGGCCCAGGCAGAGAGAGAACCCACTCCTAACATTACTGATGATATTTTGCTATACTTGCAGACAGGTGTCTACTATAATTGTCATCTGAAAGGCTTCACCCAGAAACTGATGGAAACAGATGCAGAGTTCCACAGCCAAACATTAAGTAGTGGTTTGGAGAATCCTGTGGAAGAGGAAGAGAAATGGTATTAGGAGCCAGTGAAGTCAAGGACATAACAACAAAGCTTACATAATCAACTAACCTGAGCTTATAGGTGCTCACAGAGACTGAACCACCAAATAGAGAACAGGAATGGGATGTACATAAGCCCTCTACATATATGCATCAGATGAGCAGCTGGTATCCATATGGGATCCCTAAAAAAGGAACAGGGGCTGCCTCTGATTCTGTTGTCTGTCTTTGGACCCTTTTCCCCAAACTGGAGTGCCATGTCTAGCCTCAATAAGAAAAGATACATCTATTCCTACTTGCAACACTAGGGAAGGTTGATATCCATGGAAGGGCTACTTTTCTCAGAGGAAGAAGGGAGACGAGATGGGGGAGGGTAGAAAAGAGGAAGAGACTTCGCTGAGAGGACAGAGGGGAAGCTGTGACCCACATATAAAGTATACAAATAAATTATTTAATAAAATTTAGAATAATATATGATACAAAGACAAAAATATTTGCTAAATAATGAATATTACATATGCATATTTCATTTGCAGTGTTTCTGTGGCCAATTGTTGTTGAAACTGTAGTCCGGTTTCAAATGTTCCCATTTTTTTACACTGTCTTACAGATTCTTGCCCTCTGACATACTCTTCTAGAAATATGACTTAACACTGATGTTTCTTAACCGGGCTTGTTTGTTTAATATGTTCTACTGGAATAAAGAAAAAGAGAAATAGAGGTCAGGAACTAGTAAAAATGTCTGGAAAACGCAAAAACGACTTGTAATACATATTAGACATGCTCATATATGACAAACATTCATGAACGAAGTGGAAAACAGAATACAATAAATTTATGGCTAAGGAATTTGTAAAGATTGGTAAGCATCAATGGCTGGACAGATCCTTTAGAAAGTAAGATTGTGTTCTGTACTTGCAGAGCACCAACTTCAGATGCAAAATCCCACACTAGTGGGATCACAGCTGCCAAGACTCCTGCACCAGGGCATCTAATGAACACCCTCTTCTGGCATGACCAAATACCAGCACTAACATACAAATGCACACGGATATACGCACATAATTTTAAAATAAAAGGTTTTACACAATTTGAACGTTAGGTTATAAAACAATTGAATTAAAGCTAAAATCCACTTGTTTTGTTTCTTTGACTTTTAAACAGAAGTGAAAGTTTATTATTCTAAATAAGTACATAATTAACCACTTAGGAAATTACATGATTGTAACTTGAAACTGGAATAAGTGTAGCATAATCATTTTGATTGACATATTAGGATTGCTTTTATAACATGAATAATATTCATTGAACACATTACACATAGAACCACAGGAGCCATTGACATTCAGATTTAAAAAGCAACAAAATGCATCAAAAGTTTTAGTATGAATCATTTAGACTAAGAGGGTTTGGTCCAAGATGAAACTCAGATGTGGTCATGGTAAATGTTGTGTCTGGAGAACTAAAGTCTGAAAATTTTCAGGAAGCTATGGTCTTCCTAGGCCACTGGAAATCAGTAGATCCCACTTGAAGCCAGAGACAGGAACATGCCCCATTAATCCAAGCTCTTGGGAGGCAAAGTCAGGTGGATCTTTGAGTTCGAGGCAAGTATTTTCTACAAAGTGTAGGACAGTCAGGACTACACAGAAAACCTGTCTCAAAAAGAATTACTTTGGTGTTGACTGTGAATGTGGTCTGTTGGTAAGCTTTGCTTCCTGTGGCCAAGTATGTACTCTGGGCCTCTCAAGACATCCTGTAAACTTTCTTCTTGCTCTGCTTCTTTCCAGCCAAAGCAAAACCATGATGTTCGAGTTCCTAAGCCTACTGTGTTCTGGTGAGTTCTGTTGAGAGTGAAAAGTGTGAAATAACAGTGTAGAAATATCATCTTGGGAGGTTGAAATTGTCCCACACAGAAATACTGAGTTCCATAGAAAAATATTAGTACATAAGTTCATATTAACAATGTGGGCTCTGGTTCTAATGTTTAGAGGCCAAAAAGAAACTTGAGGTGTCAGAGTTTGGCTATTGGAAGGTGATAGATCTTTCATCATGAGTTTTTCTTTCCAGGTTTCTTCCTAGTCCAGAGGATGTCAGCCTACATGGGTGAGTCCATCCTTAAAACATTGAGTTACCATCTATCCCAATAGATGGGTTTTATTCTAACAGAAGAGTAGGCAATGTGTATTTTGAGGGGTGGGGGCCAGTGTGTGTAATTGGTGGTGAGTCTTTTGAACAACAAAGTTAAGTCTCTGGAAACCTGCCTCTCAGTTCTGTCCTAAATACTCCCAAATACTGTACCTGGTAGACTTGGTAATTAACGTTGATTGGGTAAACAAAAATACTGTGGTACAAGGGGGACAGTGTTTCACTGTGTAGTCCTGGATATACTACAACTCATTTAGTAGACCAGGCTAGCCATGAACTCAGATATTCACCTGCCTTTGCTTCCCAAGTGCTAAAATTAAAATCATGTTCCACAACACCAAGAAGATATTAAGCTGTTTTAAATCTAAAAAAAATAATAATCTTCTGTTTTCTGTACTATGACCCCAAAACCCACACATATTTGGGTTTAGATATTTTAATTTATTATCAATCGTATATATGAGTTGCTTGTCAAATCATTGAGGATATTAATTTAGTCTTTAGACATTCATTCTATAAAAAGGATTTGTGCACCTTATTGTAACATCACAATATTGTAACATCTTTCCTGGTCTTACTTTCAATGAATCATTTCACTTTTTCTACATGAAGATGTATTCATGTAACTCATTGCCAGCCCTTTATTTCAACTTGAAGAATTCCACAACATTTTCTGTAATTTTTGATGAGGAATTCTGTCTGCTAGAGATTTTCTGACTAAAGTTCTTTTTTAACTGTCTCATTTTAAACTGTCTTTTTATATTATTGGATATTTTTATTTACATTTCAAATGTTATTCCATTTCTCAGTTTCCCATCTATAAAGCTCCATCCCATACCATCTCTCCCTTCTTCTATAAGGGTGTTCGCCCTCCCCAACCACCCACCATTTCCTGGGTCCCTGCCTTGACTATCCCCTACACTGGGGTTCAGCCTTGACAGGACCAAGAGCTTCTCCTCCCCTTGGTGCCCAAAAAGGCTATCCTCTGCTAAATATGCAGAGGAGTCATGGGTTTGGCCTTGAGTAGTAGTTTACTCCCAGGGAGCTCTGGTTGGTTGATTTGTTGTTCTTATGGTCTTGCAAGCCCCTTCAGCTCTTAGATACTTTCTCTAATTCCTCTGACAGTGACCCCATCTCAGTTCAATGGTTGGCTGCTAGAATTCACCTCTGTATTTGTCAGAATCTGGCAAAGCAGCTCAGGAAACAGCTATATCAGGCTCTGTTAGCATGCACTTCTTGGCATCACCAATATTTTCTGGGTTTGGTGACTGTATGTAAATGAGCTGGATCCCCAGGTGGGTCAGGCTCTGAATGGCCATTCCTTCACTCTGGTTCAAACTTTGTCTCCGTATCTCCTTCTGTGAATATTTCTGTTCCTCCTTTAGGAAGAACTGAAGCATCCACACTTTGGTCTTCCTTCTTCTTGAGCATCACATGGTCTATGGATTGAATCTTGGGTAATTCGAGCTTTTAGTGAGTGACTCACTTATTAGTGAGTGCATACCATGTGTGGTTTTTGTGATTGGGTTATCTCACTCAGTATATTTTCTAGTTTCATCCATTTGAGTATGAATTTCATGAAGTCATTGTTTTTGATAGCTGAATAGTACTCCATTGTATAAATATACCACATTTTCTGTATCCATTTCTCTGTTAAGGGACATCTGGGTTCTTTCTAGCTTCTGGTTATTATAGATTAAGCTGCTATGAACATACAGGGGCATATGTCCTTGTTATGTGTTGGAGCATCATTTGGATATATGCCCACGAGTAGTATAGCTGGGTCCTCAGGTAGTACTATTTCCAATTTTCTGAGGAACCTCCAGATTGATTTCCAACCAACCAGCTTGCAATCCAACGAACAGTGGAGGAGTGTACCTCTTCCTCCACATGCCCAACAGCATCTGTTGCCACCTGAGTTTTTGCTCTTAGCCATTCTGACTGATATGAGGTGGAGTCTAAGGGTTGTTTCAATTGGCATTTCCCTGAAGACTAAAATTGTTGAACATTTCCTTAGGTACTTCTCAGCCATTCAATATTCCTCAGCTGAGAATTCTTTGTTTAGATCTGTACCTCATATTCTAATACAGTGCTTTGACTCTCTGAAGTCTAACTTGTTGAGTTCTTTGTATATATTGGATCATAGCCCTCTATCAGATGTAGGATTGGGAAAGATCTTTTCCCAATTTGTTGGATGCAATTTTGTCCTTATGAAAGTGTCCTTTGACTTACAGAAGCTTTACAATTTTATGAGGTTGCATTGGTCAATTCGTGATCTTAGTGCATAAGCCTTTGGTGTACTCTTCAGAAAATTATTCCCAGTGCCCATGTTTTCGAGACTTTCCACAATTTTTATTAGTTTCAGTGTATCTGGTTTTCTATGGAGGTCCTTTATCCACTTGTACTTGAGCTTCATACAGGGTGATAATAATGGATCTATTTGCCTTCTTCTACATGCTGACCTCCAGTAAATGAGCACCATCTGTTGACAATGCTATCTTTTTTCCACTGGATAGTTTTAGCTCCTTTGTCAAAGATCATGTGACCGTAGGTTTGTGGGTTCATTTCTGCATCTTCAATTCTATTCCACTGATCTACCTGCATATCTCTGTACCAATACCATAGAGGTTTTATCACTACTTTTCTGTAGTACAGCTTGAGGTCAGGGATGGTGATTCCCCAAGATTTCTTTTATTGTTGAAGATAGTTTCTGCTGTCCTGGGGTTTTTGTTATTACAAAAGATTTTGCAAATTGCTCTTTCTAACTCTATGACAAATTGAGTTAGAATTTTGATAGGGATTGCACTGAATCTGCAGATTGCTTTTGGCAAAATGGCCATTTTTCTATATTAATCCTCCCAATTCATGAGCATGGGAGGTCTTTCCATCTTCTGAGATCTTCTTCAATTTCTTTCTTCAGAAACTTGAAGTTCTTGTTATACAGATCTTTCACTTGCTTGGTTAGAGTCACACCAAGGTATTTTATATTATTTGTGACTACTGTGAAGGGTGTCATTTACCTAATTTCTTTCTCTATTTGTTCATCCTTTGAGTAGAGGAAGGCTATTGATTTGTTTGAGTTAATTTTATACCCAGCCACATTGCTGAAGTTGTTTATCAGGCTTAGTAGTTCTCTGGTGGGGCTTTTCAGGTCATTTTGGTATGCTATCATTTCATCTGCAAATAGTGATATTTTAACTTGTTTCTTTCCAAGTTCCATCCCTTTGATGTGCTCTTGTTGTCTGATTGTTCCAGATAGAACTGTGAGTACTATACTGAATAAGTAGGGAGAGAGTGGGCAGCCTTGTCTCGTCCACAATTTTAGTGAGATTGCTTCAAGTTTCTCTCCTTTTAGTTTGATGTTGGCTACTGGTTTGCTGTATATTGCTTTTAATGTTTAGGTATGGACCTTGAATTCCTGATCTTTCCAAGACTTTTAACATGAATGTGTATTGAATTTTGTCAAATGCTTTCTCAGCATGTAATAAGATGATCCTGTGAATTTTTTCTTCGATTTTGTTTATATAGTGGATTACATTGATAGATTTCCATATATGAAACCATCCCTGTCTCCCTGGGATGAAGCCTACTTGGTTAAAATGGGTGATCATTTTCTGTGTTCTTTGATTTGGTTTGAGAAAATTTTACTGAGTATTTTTGCATTGATATTCATAAGGAAAATTGGTCTGAAGTTCTCTTTTTCGCTGGGTCTTTGTGTGATATCGGTATAAGTGTAATTGTGGCTTCATAGAAGGAACTGAGTAGTGTTCTTTCAATTTCTATTTTGTGGAATAGCTTTGAGCTTTAGTAAGGTTTCTTTTGTGAATGTAGGTGCCTTTGCACTTGGACCATAGATATTCAGGATTGAGAGTTCATCTTGGTGAATTTTTCCTTTAATGAATATGAAGTGTCCTTCCTTATCTTCTTTGATAATTTTTGATTGAGAGTTGATTTTATCGGATATTAGAATGTCTACTGCAACTTGATTTGTGGGACCATTTGCTTGGAAATTTGTTTTCTAGCCTGCCTTTTACTCTAAGGTAGTGTCTGTCTTTGTCTCGGAGGTGTGTTTCCCGTAGGCAGCAAAATGCCAGGTCCTCTTTACTTATCCAGTGTGTGAATATATGTCTTTTGGGAGGAATTGAATCCATTGATATTAAGAAATATTAAGGAATAGTGATTGTTGTTGTCTCTTATTTTTGTTGTTAGAGTTGGAATTATGTTTTTATGGCTCTCCTCTTTTGGGTTTGTTGCAAAAAGATTACTTTCCTGCTTTTTCTAGGATGTAGTTTCCCTTCTTTTGATGAAATGTTCCATCTACTATCCTTTGGTGGGCTGGATTTGTAGAAAGATGTTGTGTAAATTTGGATTTATCATGGAATATCTTGGTTTCTCCATCTATGGTAATTGAGAGTTTGCTAGGTATGATATCCTGGGCTGACATTTATGTTCTCTTAGGGTTTTATGACATCTTCCCAGGATCCTCTGGCTCTATTAGTCTCTGGTGAGAAATCTGATGTAATTCTGATAGGTCTGCCTTTATATGTTACTTGCTCTTTTTCCCTCACTGCATTTAATATTCTTTTTGTTTTGTGCATTTGGTGTTTTGAGTGTTATATGACAGGAGGAATTTCTTTTCTGTGCCAATATATTTGGAGTTCTGTAGGCTTCTTGTATGTTTATGCCCATCTCTTTCTTCAGGTTATGAAAGTTTTGTTGAAAATGTTTACTGGCCCTTTACGTTGGGAATTTTCACTTTCTTCTATACCTATTATCCTTATGTTTGACCTTCTCACTGTGTCCTGGATTTTCTGGATGTTTAGAGTAAGGAGCTTTTAGAATTTTACATTTTCTTTGACAGTTGTGGAAATGTTTTCTATGGTATCTTCTGCCCCTAAATTTCCCTCTTCTATATCTTGTATTCTGTGGGTACTACTTGCATCTATATTTTCTGATCTCTTTCCTAGGTTTTCTATCTCCAGGCTTGTCTCCCTTTGTGATTTCTTTATTGTTTCTATCTCCAATTTCAGATCCTGGATGGTTTTGTTAAATTCCTTTACCTTTTTGGTTGTGTTTTCCTATAATTTTTAAGGGATTGTTATTTTTCCTCTTTAAGGGCTTGTGTGTGTTTTCCTGTGTTGTCGTGTATTATTAAGGGAGTTTTTATATCCTTCTGAAAGTCCTTTATCATTATCATGAGATGTGTTTTTCTTTATTAACTTGAGGATTTCTTATATACATTTCGAGTGTTATTCCCTTTCCCAGTTTCCGGGCAAACATCCCCTTCCCTCCCCCTTCCTTATGGGTGTTCCCCCCACCCTCCCCATTGCCGCCCTCCCCGACAGTCTAGTTCACTGGGGTTCAGTCTTAGCAGGACCCAGGGCTTCCCCTTCCACTGGTGCTCTTACTAGGATATTCATTGCTACCTATGAGGTCAGAGTCCAGGGTCAGTCCATGTATAGTCTTTAGGTAGTGGCTTAGTCCCTGGAGGCTCTGGTTGCTTGGTATTGTTGTACATATGGGGTCTCAAGCCCCTTCAAGCTCTTCCAGTTCTTTCTCTGATTCCTTCAACGGGGGTCCCGTTCTCAGTTCAGTGGTTTGCTGCTGGCATTCGCCTCTGTATTTGCTGTATTCTGGCTGTGTCTCTCAGGAGAAATCTACATCCGGCTCCTGTCAGTCTGCACTTCTTTGCTTCATCCATCTTGTCTAATTGGGTGGCTGTATATGTATGGGCCACATGTGGGGCAGGCTCTGAATGGGTGTTCCTTCAGTCTCTGTTTTAATCTTTGCCTCTCTTTCCCTGCCAAGGGTATTCTTGTTCCCCCCCAAAAGAAGGAGGAAGCATTCACATTTTGATCATCCGTCTTGAGTTTCATTTGTTCTAGGCATCTAGGGTAATTCAAGCATTTGGGCTAATAGCCACTTTTATCAGTGAGTGCATACCATGTATGTCTTTCTGTGATTGGGTTAGCTCACTCAGGATGATATTTTCCAGTTCCAACCATTTGCCTACGAATTTCATAAAAAGTCGTTGTTTTTGATAGCTGAGTAATATTCCATTGTGTAGATGTACCACATTTTCTGTATCCATTCCTCTGTTGAAGGGCATCTGGTTCTTTCCAGCTTCTGGCTATTATAAATAAGGCTACATGATGAACATAGTGGAGCACGTGTCTTTTTTATATGTTGGGGCATCTTTTGGGTATATGCCCAAGAGAGGGATAGCTGGATCCTCAGGCAGTTCAATGTCCAATTTTCTGAGGAACCTCCAGACTGATTTCCAGAATGGTTGTACCAGTCTGCAACCCCACCAACAATGGAGGAGTGTTCCTCTTTCTCTGCATCCTCGCCAGCATTTGCTGTCACCTGAGTTTTTGATCTTAGCCATTCTCACTGGTGTGAGGTGAAATCAGGGTTGTTTTGATTTGCATTTCCTGATGACTAAAGATGTTGAACATTTCTTTAGGTGTTTCTCAGCCATTCGCATTCCTCAGCTGTGAATTCTTTGTTTAGCTCTGAACCCCATTTTTTTAATAGGGTTATTTGTCTCCCTGCGGTCTAACTTTTTGAGTTCTTTGTATATTTTGGATATAAAGCCTCTATCTGTTGTAGGATTGGTAAAGATCTTTCCCAATCTGTTGGTTGCCGCTTTTGTCCTAACCACAGTGTCCTTTGCCTTTACAGAAGCTTTGTAGTTTTATGAGATCCCATTTGTCGATTCTTGATCTTAGAGCATAAGCCATTGGTGTTTTGTTCAGGAAATTTTTTCCAGTGCCCATGTGTTCCAGATGCTTCCCTAGTTTTTCTTCTATTAGTTTGAGTGTATCTGGTTTGATGTGGAGGTCCTTGATCCACTTGGACTTAAGCTTTGTACAGGGTGATAAGCATGGATCGATCTGCATTCTTCTACATGTTGACCTCCAGTTAAACCACAGCACCATTTGCTGAAAATGCTATCTTTTTTTCCATTGGATGGTTTTTGGCTCCATTGTCAAAATCAAGGACCATAGGTGTGTGGGTTCATTTCGGTCTTCAATTCTATTCCATTGGTCTATCTGTCTGTCTTGTACCAATACCATGCAGTTTTTATCACTATTGCTCTGTAATACTGCTTGAGTTCAGGGATAGTGATTCCCTGAAGTCCTTTTTTTTATTGTTGAGGATAGTTTTAGCTATCCTGGGTTTTTTTGTTATTCCAGATGAATTTTGCAAAATTGTTC